>NC_088424.1:52910650-53073150 GCF_034236695.1 Oncorhynchus nerka
CACTTCTCCTTAATACAACGACCGCTGTGTCAGATTTCAAAAAAACTTTACGGAAAAAGCACACCATGCAATAATCTGAGTACAGCGCTCAGACACAAAAACAAGCCATACAGATACCCGCCATGTTGTGGAGTCAACAGAAGTCAGAAATAGCATTCTAAATATTCACTTACCTTTGATGATCTTCATCAGAATGCACTCCCAGGAATCCCGTTCCACAATAAATGTTTGTTTTGTTGGATAAAGTCCATCATTTATGTCCAAATACCTTCTTTTTGTTTGCGCGTTTAGTACACAATCCAAACTCGGGCAAGTCCAGGCGAAAGTTCAGACGAAAAGTTATATTACAGTCCGTAGAAACATGTCAAACGATATATAGAATCAATCTTTAGGATGTTTTTATCATAAATCTTCAATAATGTTCCAACCGGACATTTCCTTTGTCTTTAGAAATGCAATGGAACGCAAGCTAACTCTCACGTGATCAGCTCATGCCACTCTGACAGACCTCTGACTCATTCAGCTCCCATTTCCCCTCCTTCACACTAGAAGCCTCAAACAAGGTTCTAAAGACTGTTGACATTTAGTAGAAGCATCGTGGGAAATGCAATATGACCCCATAGACGCTGTATATTCGATAGGCAATGACTTGGAAAAACTACAAACCTCAGATTTCCCACTACCTGGTTGGATTTTTTCTCAGGTTTTTCTCAGGACAATTCTCCCAGAAGTGGTTAGAGTCTATGGATCATTTAATTACATTGAGCTGATTTCTGACGGGCTGTTCCTTCTTTTCCGTAGTGTATTTCTGAATTGTTTTAGTGATTCACCATAGTGAAGGCGTAGACTCAGGTTTTCTGGGTCTCAATGTTTTTAGGTTGGATAGGTTTCTCAATTTCTCTCTCGCTTGCTCTCTATCTCTGTTCTCTCTTCTCTCTCTCTCATTCTACTGACGTACCTACCATATCAATCTATCTGGCTGTAATGTAATCAGATTTGAGCTGGTTTAATGTGTAGTAATGTGTTCCTTCTGTCAGGTGACGAGAACCACAAGCAGATGGCCATGTGTATCCTGTACCACATCAGTGTTGATGACAGGTTCAAGTCCATGTTCGCCTACACCGACTGCATCCCACAGGTAACAGTACAACACCTGATCCTAGATCAAATCAAGTCCATGTTCGCCTACACCGACTGCATCCCACAGGTAACAGTACAACACCTGATCCTAGATCAGATCAAGTCCATGTTCGCCTACACCGACTGCATCCCACAGGTAACAGTACAACACCTGATCCTAGATCAGATCAAGTCCATGTTCGCCTACACCGACTGCATCACACAGGTAACAGTACAACACCTGATCCTAGATCAGATCAAGTCCATGTTCGCCACACCGACTGCATCCCACAGGTACAACACCTGATCCTAGATCAGATCAAGTCCATGTTCGCCTACACCGACTGCATCCCACAGGTAACAGTACAACACCTGATCCTAGATCAGATCAAGTCCATGTTCGCCTACACCGACTGCATCCCACAGGTACAACACCTGATCCTAGATCAGATCAAGTCCATGTTCGCCTACACCGACTGCATCCCACAGGTACAACACCTGATCCTAGATCAGCACCAACAACAGTGTTATTTGTCACATATGTCGAATACAACAATACAACAACCTTAACCAACAATGCAGTTTTAAGAAAAATACCCCCCAAAAATAAGTAACAAATAATTAAAGAGAAATAACAATAGCGAGGGCTATATACAGGGGGTACCGGTACAGAGTCAATGTGGAGGCTATATACAGGGGTACCGGTACAGAGTCAATGTGGAGGCTATATACAGGGGTACCAGTACAGAGTCAATGTGGAGGCTATATACAGGGGTACCGGTACAGAGTCAATGTGGAGGCTATATACAGGGGGTACTGGTACAGAGTCAATGTGGAGGCTATATACAGGTATTACGGTACAGAGTCAATGTGGAGGCTATATACAGGGTACCTGTACAGAGTCAATGTGGAGGCTATATACAGGGTGTTACGGTACAGAGTCAATGTGGAGGCTATATACAGGGGTACTGGTACAGAGTCAATGTGGAGGCTATATACAGGGTATTACGGTACAGAGTCAATGTGGAGGCTATATACAGGGTGTTACGGTACAGAGTCAATGTGGAGGCTATATACAGGGGGTACTGGTAGGTCGAGGTAATTGAGGTAATATGGACAATATGTACCTCGGCAGAGTTATTAAAGTGACTAGATAATAACAGAGAGTAGCAGCAGCGTAAAGGGAGGGGGGTCAAGGCAAATAGTAGCAGCAGCGTTAAAGGAGGGGGGTCCAGGCAAATAGTAGCAGCAGCGTAAAAGGGGAGGGGGTCCAGGCAAATAGTAGCAGCAGCGTTAAAGGGGAGGGGGGGGTCAAGGCAAATAGTAGCAGCAGCGTTAAAGGGGAGGGGGTCAAGGCAAATAGTAGCAGCAGCGTAAAAGGGGAGGGGGTCCCAGGCAAATAGTAGCAGCAGCGTTAAAGGGGAGGGGGTCAAGGCAAATAGTAGCAGCAGCGTTAAAGGGAGGGGGTCCAGGCAAATAGTAGCAGCAGCGTTAAAGGAGGGGGGTCAAGGCAAATAGTAGCAGCAGCGTTAAAGGGGGGGTCAAGGCAAATAGTAGTAGCAGCGTTAAAGGGGGGGGGGTCAAGGCAAATAGTAGCAGCAGCGTTAAAGGGGAGGGGGTCAAGGCAAATAGTAGCAGCAGCGTTAAAGGGGAGGGGGTCCAGGCAAATAGTCTGGTAGCCGTTTGATGAGATGTTCAGGAGTCTTATGGTGGTAGAAGCTGTTTAGAAACCTCTTGGACATAGACTTGACCCTTTGGTACCGCTTGCCGTGCGGTAGCAGAGAGAACAGTATGTGTAAACATGTATACGCAGGGCCCAGCTGTAAAAGAGACCTTGGTCTCAGTCTGTGTTCCTTGTTGAAATGAAGGTATAATGTTAGTTTGTTGGTGATGTGGACACCAAGGACCATGTTAGTTTGTTGGTGATGTGGACACCAAGGACCATGTTAGTTTGTTGGTGATGTGGACACAAGGACCATGTTAGTTTGTTGGTGATGTGGACACCAAGGACCATGTTAGTTTGTTGGTGATGTGGACGCCAAGGACCATGTTAGTTTGTTGGTGATGTGGACACCAAGGACCATGTTAGTTTGTTGGTGATGTGGACGCCAAGGACCATGTTAGTTTGTTGGTGATGTGGACACCAAGGACCATGTTAGTTTGTTGGTGATGTGGACACCAAGGACCATGTTAGTTTGTTGGTGATGTGGACACCAAGGAACTTGAAGCTCTCAACCCGCTCCACTGCAGCCCCGTCGATGAGAATGGGGCCTGTTCGGCCCTCCTTTTCCTGTAGTCCACAATCAGCTCCTTAGTCTTGCTCACATGAAAGGAGAGGTTGTTGTCATGGCACCACACTGCCAGTTCTCTGACCTCCTCCCTATAGGCTGTATCATCGTTGTCGGTGATCAGGCCTACCACCGCTGTGTCATCGGCAAACTTAATGATGGCGTTGAGTGGTGCTTGCCCACGCAGTCATGAGTGAACAGGGAGTACAGGAGGGGACTAAGTACACAACCCTGAGGGGCCCCAGTGTTGAGGATCAGCGTGGCGGAATTGTTGTTACCTACCCTTATCACATGGGGCGGCCCGTCAGGAAGTCCAGGATCCAGTTGCAGAGGGAGGTGTTTAGTCCCAGAGTCCTCAGCTTAGTGATGAGCTTTGTGGGCACTATGGTGTTGAACGCTGAGCTGTAGTCAATGAACAGCATTCTCACATAGGTGTTCCTTTTGTCCAGGTGGGAAAGGGCAGTGTGGAGTACAATAGAGATAATCTGTGAATCTTTTGGGGTGGTATTCAAATTGGAGTGGGTCTAGGGTTTCTGGTGTTGCTTTTTATTTATTATTATTTTTAAGTGGCCTTTTATTGTCCCCGGCACAAGGTGTACCTGTGTAATGATCATGCTGTTTAATCAGCTGTCAGGTAGATGGATTATCTTGCAAAGGAGAAATGCTCACTGACAGGGATGTAAACAAATTTGTGGACCAAATTAGATAGAAATAAGCTTTTTTTGTGCGTCAAGAAAATGTCTGGTGTCTTTTATTTCAACTCATGAAACATGGGACCAACACTTTACATGTTGTGTTTATATTGTTGTTCAGTGTATCTATTGCTAACATGCTAACTTACTGCTCTGTGTTGACTCACCAGTTGATGAAGATGTTGTTTGTTCAGTGTATCTATTGCTAACATGCTAACTTACTGCTCTGCTCAGTTGATGAAGATGTTGTTTTGTTCAGTGTATCTACTAACATGCTAACAGTTGACTCACCAGTTGATGAAGATGTTGTTTGTTCAGTGTATCTATTGCTAACATGCTAACTTACTGCTCTGTGTTGACTCACCAGTTGATGAAGATGTTGTTTGTTCAGTGTATCTATTGCTAACATGCTAACTTACTGCTCTGTGTTGACTCACCAGTTGATGAAGATGTTGTTTGTTCAGTGTATCTATTGCTAACATGCTAACTTAGTGCTCTGTGTTGACTCACCAGTTGATGAAGATGTTGTTTGTTCAGTGTATCTATTGCTAACATGCTAACTTAGTGCTCTGTGTTGACTCACCAGTTGATGAAGATGTTGTTTGTTCAGTGTATCTATTGCTAACATGCTAACTTAGTGCTCTGTGTTGACTCACCAGTTGATGAAGATGTTGTTTGAGCACGGTGAGGAGAGGATCGATGCTGAGCTCATCTCCTTCTGTATCAACCTGGCAGCTAACAAGAAGAACGCTCAGCTCATCTGTGAAGGTAGGGAGGACCACTGTGAGTTATATAGCTCAGCTGTGAAGGTAAGGAGGACCAATATCAGTTATACAGCTCATCTGTGAAGGTAGGGAGGTCCACTATGAGTTATACAGCTCAGCTGTGAAGGTAGGGAGGACCAATATCAGTTATACAGCTCATCTGTGAAGGTAGGGAGGACCAATATCAGTTATACAGCTCATCTGTGAAGGTAGGGTGGTCCACTGTGAGTTATACAGCTCATCTGTGAAGGTAGGGAGGACCACTGTGAGTTATACAGCTCAGCTGTGAAGGTAAGGAGGACCAATATCAGTTATACAGCTCATCTGTGAAGGTAGGGTGGTCCACTCAGAGTTATACAGCTCAGCTGTGAAGGTAGGGGAAGACCACTGTGAGTTATACAGCTCATCTGTGAAGGTAGGGAGGACCACTGTGAGTTATACAGCTCATCTGTGAAGGTAGGGGGGACCACTGAGTTATACAGCTCATCTGTGAAGGTAGGGGGGGACCACTGTGAGTTATACAGCTCAGCTGTGAAGGTAGGGAAGACCACTGTGAGTTATACAGCTCATCTGTGAAGGTAGGGAGGACCGCTGTGAGTTATACAGCTCATCTGTGAAGGTAGGGAGGACCACTGTGAGTTATACAGCTCATCTGTGAAGGTAGGGCGGACCATTGTGAGTTATACAGTTCATCTGTGAAGGTAGGGCAGGACCACCGTGAGTTATACAGCTCATCTGTGAAGGTAGGGAAGACCACTGTAAGTTATACAGCTCATCTGTGAAGGTAGGGAGGACCACTATGAGTTATACAGCTCATCTGTGAAGGTAGGGAGGACCACTGAGTTATACAGCTCAGCTGTGAAGGTAGGGAGGTCCACTATGAGTTATACAGCTCAGCTGTGAAGGTAGGGTGGTCCACTATGAGTTATACAGCTCATCTGTGATGGTAGGGTGGTCCACTATGAGTTATACAGCTCAGCTGTGAAGTTAGGGAGGTCCACTATGAGTTATACAGCTCATCTGTGATGGTAGGGAGGACCAATATCAGTTATACAGCTCATCTGTGAAGGTAGGGAGGTCCACTATGAGTTATACAGCTCAGCTGTGAAGGTAGGGAGGACCAATATCAGTTATACAGCTCATCTGTGAAGGTAGGGAGGACCAATATCAGTTATACAGCTCATCGGTGAAGGTAGGGAGGACCAATATCAGTTATACAGCTCAGCTGTGAAGGTAGGGAGGACCACTGAGTTATACAGCTCATCTGTGAAGGTAGGGCGGACCACTGTGAGTTATACAGTTCATCTGTGAAGGTAGGGAGGACCACCGTGAGTTATACAGCTCATCTGTGAAGGTAGGGAAGACCACTGTAAGTTATACAGCTCATCTGTGAAGGTAGGGAGGACCACTATGAGTTATACAGCTCATCTGTGAAGGTAGGGAGGACCACTGAGTTATACAGCTCAGCTGTGAAGGTAGGGAGGTCCACTATGAGTTATACAGCTCAGCTGTGAAGGTAGGGAGGACCAATATCAGTTATACAGCTCATCGGTGAAGGTAGGGAGGACCAATATCAGTTATACAGCTCAGCTGTGAAGGTAGGGAGGACCACTATGAGTTATAAGGCTCATCTGTGAAGGTAGGGAGGTCCACTATGAGTTATACAGCTCAGCTGTGAAGGTACAGACCACATATGTATCAGAGATGGTCTGGTGATCTAAGAACAATAGAAATATGTCCAAGACTCGTCATTGTCACCTTCCATGTGTCATAAATTAATTAATTAGTATAAATACTTCACATGCTGTTGAATAAAGTAATGATTCCCTTCCCTCAGGTACTGGTCTGAAGATGTTGATGAAGAGAGCTCTGAAGCTGAAGGATCCTTTACTGATGAAGATGATACGAAACATCTCTCAGCACGACGGACCACCCAAACACCTCTTCATCGTTAGTACTAAATTCATGTTGGATTTGAACGACTTGATCAAGCAGATGTTGTGACTGGATTGGTTGAAAAGACTAAGGAAGAACACATTGTGAAGCTCCCAGCAATGAAGCCATATAAAAGCATCTAGTTCCCATGAGGCGCAGCAGAGATATTTAGAGACTGTATGAATGAGGTGTTGCTAAGTGACTTACTAACCGAATGGTCTCCTCCAGGACTATGTAGGAGACCTGGCAGCCCAGATCAGTCCTGATGAAAACGAAGAGTATGTGATCGAGTGTCTGGGGACCCTGGCTAACCTCACTATCGCTGATCTGGACTGGGAACTGGTGCTGAAGGAGTACAACCTGGTACCTTACTTTAAAGATAGGCTCAAACCAGGTGAGTGAATTCTATAACCACCTTGAGGAAGCGATGCCCACTCATTCCACCACAAAGCCCTCACCTACAGAGAGATGAACCTAGGGAAGAGTACCCTTAGCCAGCTGGTTCTGGGGCTCTGTTCACAAACACAAACAGACCCCGCAAAGCCTCAGGACAGCCACATAATTAGACCCAACCAAATGATGAGAAACCAAATAGAGAACTATTTAACACACTGGAAAGAATCAACAAAAAACTAGAATGCTATTTGGCCCTAAACAAAGAATACACAGTGGCAGAATACCTGACCACTGTGACTGACCCTAAAAGTAAGAACATCCTTAACTATGTACAGACTCAGTGAACATAGCCTTGCTATTGAGAGAGGCTGCCGTTGGCAGACCTGGCTCTCGAGAGAAGACAGGCTATGTGTCCACTGCCCACAAAAAGAGGTGGACACTGAGCTGCACTTCCTAACCTCCTGCCAAATGTATGACCACATTAGAAATACATATTTCCCTCAGATTACACAGACCCACAAAGAATTCGAAAACAAACCTAATTTTGATAAACTCCCATATCTACTGGGTGAAATTCCACAGTGTGCCATCACAGCAGCAAGATTTGTGACCTGTTGCCACAAGAAAAGGTCAACCAGTGAAGAACAAACACCATTATAAATACAACACATATTTATGCTTATTTATTTTCCTTTTGTACTTTAACTATTTCCACATAATATGACAATTGAAATGTCTTTATTCTTTTGGAACTTTGTGAGTGTAATGTTTACTTCCTCAGATCACAGCGCAATAATTTTGCACGCCCAATTTTTTCAGTTTTTGATTTGTTAAAAAGTTTGAAATATCAATAAATGTCGTTCCGCTTCATGATTGTGTCCCACTTGTTGTTGATTCTTCACAAAAAATACAGTTTTATATCTTTATGTTTGAAGCCTGAAATGTCGCAAAGTTCAAGGGGCCGAATACTTTCGCAAGGCGCTGTATTTATAAAGCCCTTCTTACATCAGCTGATGTCACAACGTGCTGTACATAAACCCAGCCTAAAACCCCAAACAGCAAGCAATGCAGGTGTAGAAGCACGGTGGCTAGGAAAAACTCCATAGGAAAGGCCAAAACCTAGGAAGAAACCTAGAGAGGAACCAGGCTCTGTGGGGTGGCCAGTCCTCTTCTGGCTGTGCCGGGTAGAGAGGAACCAGGCTATGAGGGGTGGCCAGTCCTCTTCTGGCTGTGCCGGGTAGAGAGGAACCAGGCTCTGAGGGGTGGCCAGTCCTCTTCTGGCTGTGCCGGGTAGAGAGGAACCAGGCTATGAGGGGTGGCCAGTCCTCTTCTGGCTGTACCAGGTAGAGAGGAACCAGGCTATGAGGGGTGGCCAGTCCTCTTCTGGCTGTGCCGGGTAGAGAGGAACCAGGCTATGAGGGGTGGCCAGTCCTCTTCTGGCTGTACCAGGTAGAGAGGAACCAGGCTATGAGGGGTGGCCAGTCCTCTTCTGGCTGTGCGGGTAAGAGAGGAACCAGGCTATGAGGGGTGGCCAGTCCTCTTCTGGCTGTGCCAGGTAGAGAGGAACCAGGCTATGAGGGGTGGCCAGTCCTCTTCTGGGTGTGCTGGTGGAGATTATAACAGAACATGGCCAAGATGTTCAAGGTTCATAGATGACCAGCAGGGTCAGATAATAATAATCACAGTGGTTGTAGAGGATGCAACAGGTCAGCACCTCAGGAGTAAATGTCAGGTGGCTTTTCATAACCTCAGATCACACAGAACCACAAAGAATTTGAAAACAAATCAAACACGTATAAACTCCCATATCTATTAATCAAACAACATAAATACCAGCTATATTTACCTGTTTATTTATCTTCCCCCACTACATTGCTAAAACACCGTCCATAGCTGATTATAGCACTCTGGAAATGTCTTATCTTTTTTAAGCCTTTTTCAGTGCAATATTTACCGTTAGATTCTACATGGTTTTTGTTGACGTTGCTCTGTATCTTCTCACTTTGGTTTGTTGTTGTTTTTGTTGACGTTGTTTTGTATCTTCTCACTTTGGTTTGTTGTTGTTTTTGTTGACGTTGCTCTGTATCTTCTCACTTTGGTTTGTTGTTGTTTTTGTTGACGTTGTTTTGTATCTTCTCACTTTGGTTTGTTGTTGTTTTTGTTGATGTTGCTCTGTATCTTCTCACTTTGGTTTGTTGTTGTTTTTGTTGACGTTGCTCTGTATCTTCTCACTTTGGTTTGTTGTTGTTTTTGTTGACGTTGCTCTGTATCTTCTCACTTTGGTTTGTTGTTGTTTTTGTTGACGTTGCTCTGTATCTTCTCACTTTGGTTTGTTGTTGTTTTTGTTGACGTTGCTCTGTATCTTCTCACTTTGGTTTGTTGTTGTTTTCCCACTGGCTTTGTAAACACGTTTCCCAATAAAGCCCTTTTCATTTGATTTGAATGGATAGAAAGAGCGAGCGAAAGAGACTCAAACTAGGTAACTACATCACTGAAGAAGAGTGAATTTAGTTTCTGAGAGAATAAGGAGGTGTTCTAAAGGTGTTCTAAATGGGTTCTAAAGGTGTTCTAAAGGTTTTCTAAAGGTGTTCTAAAGGTGTTCTAAAGGTGTTCTAAAGGTGTTCTAAAGGTGTTCTAAAGGGGTTCTAAAGGTGTTCTAAAGGTGTTCTAAAGGTGTTCTAAAGAAACTGTAGTTATGAAAACAAGAAGAACAGGAGTTCACATTTTGTACCCTCTGACCCCTGACCTCTGTGTGTTGTCATCAGGTTCTCTGACCCCTGACCTCTGTGTGTTGTCATCAGGTTCTCTGACCCCTGACCTCTGTGTGTTGTCATCAGGCTCTCTGACCCCTGACCTCTGTGTGTTGTCATCAGGTTCTCTGACCCCTGACCTCTGTGTGTTGTCATCAGGCTCTCTAACCCCTGACACCTGAACTCTGTGTGTTGTCATCAGGCTCTCTGACCCCTGACCTCTGTGTGTTGTCATCAGGCTCTCTGACCCCTGACCTCTGTGTGTTGTCATCAGGTTCTCTGACCCCTGACCTCTGTGTGTTGTCATCAGGTTCTCTGACCCCTGACCTCTGTGTGTTGTCATCAGGCTCTCTGACCCCTGACCTCTGTGTGTTGTCATCAGGTTCTCTGACCCCTGACCTCTGTGTGTTGTCATCAGGCTCTCTAACCCCTGACACCTGAACTCTGTGTGTTGTCATCAGGCTCTCTGACCCCTGACCTCTGTGTGTTGTCATCAGGCTCTCTGACCCCTGACCTCTGTGTGTTGTCATCAGGTTCTCTGACCCCTGACCTCTGTGTGTTGTCATTAGGCTCTCTAACCCCTGACCCCTGCCCTCTGTGTGTTGTCATTAGGCTCTCTAACCCCTGACCCCTGCCCTCTGTGTGTTGTCATCAGGCTCTCTAACCCCTGACCCCTGACCTCTGTGTGTTGTCATCAGGCTCTCTGACCCCTGACCCCTGACCTCTGTGTGTTGTCATCAGGCTCTCTAACCCCTGACACCTGACCTCTGTGTGTTGTCATCAGGCTCTCTAACCCCTGACCCCTGACCTCTGTGTGTTGTCATCAGGCTCTGCAGAGGATGACCTGATACTAGAGGTGGTGATCATGATCGGGACGGTGTCCATGGATGACAGCTGTGCCGCCATGTTGGCCAAGTCTGGCATCATCCCTGCTATCATAGAACTACTCAACGGTAAGACAGGCATCATCCCTGCTATCATAGAACTACTGAATGGTAAGACAGGCATCATCCCTGCTATCATAGAACTACTGAATGGTAAGAGATCATCCCTGCTATTATAGAACTACTGAATGGTAAGACATCATCCCTGCTATCATAGAACTACTCAACGGTAAGACATCATCCCTGCTATTATAGAACTACTGAATGGTAAGACATCATCCCTGCTATCATAGAACTACTCAACGGTAAGACATCATCCCTGCTATTATAGAACTACTCAACGGTAAGACATCATCCCTGCTATCATAGAACTACTGAATGGTAAGACATCATCCCTACTATTATAGAACTACTCAACGGTAAGACATCATCCCTGCTATCATAGAACTACTGAATGGTAAGACATCATCTCTGCTATCATAGAACTACTGAATGGTAAGACATCATCCCTGCTATTATAGAACTACTGAATGGTAAGACAGACATCATCCCTGCTATCATAGAACTACTGAATGGTAAGACAGACATCATCCCTGCTATCATAGAACTACTAAATGGTAAGACAGACATCATCCCTGCTATCATAGAACTACTGAATGGTAAGACAGACATCATCCCTGCTATCATAGAACTACTGAATGGTAAGACAGACATCATCCCTGCTATCATAGAACTACTGAATGGTAAGACAGACATCATCCCTGCTATCATAGAACTACTGAATGATAAGGCATCATCCCTGCTATCATAGAACTACTGAATGGTAAGACATCATCCCTGCTATTATAGAACTACTGAATGGTAAGACAGACATCATCCCTGCTATTATAGAACTACTGAATGGTAAGACACCAACTCCATATTAATGCTCATTATGTTCGACGAGCAGGTGTCCACATACTTTTGGTCATGTAGTGTATGTACATATAGGTAGGGATAAAGTGACTAGGCAACAGGATAGATAATAGACAGCAGCAGTATACTGTAAGTAGGGGTAAAGGATAGATAATAGACAGTAACAGTAGTATACTGTAGGTAGGGGTAAAGGATAGATAATAGACAGTAACAGCAGTATACTGTAGGTAGGGGTAAAGGATAGATAATAGACAGTAACAGCAGTATACTGTAGGTAGGGGTAAAGGATAGATAATAGACAGTAACAGCAGTATACTGTAGGTAGGGGTAAAGGATAGATAATAGACAGTAACAGCAGTATACTGTAGGTAGGGGTAAAGGATAGATAATAGACAGTAACAGCAGTATACTGTAGGGGTAAAGGATAGATAATAGACAGTAACAGCAGTATACTGTAGGTAGGGGTAAAGGATAGATAATAGACAGTAACAGCAGTATACTGTAGGTAGGGGTAAAGGATAGGTAATAGACAGTAACAGCAGTATACTGTAGGTAGGGGTAAAGGATAGATAATAGACAGTAACAGCAGTATACTGTAGGGGTAAAGGATAGATAATAGACAGTAACAGCAGTATACTGTAGGGGTAAAGGATAGATAATAGACAGTAACAGCAGTATACTGTAGGTAGGGGTAAAGGATAGATAATAGACAGTAGCAGCAGTATACTGTAGGTAGGGGTAAAGGATAGATAATAGACAGTAACAGCACTATACTGTAGGGGTAAAGGATAGATAATAGACAGTAACAGCAGTATACTGTAGGTAGGGGTAAAGGATAGATAATAGACAGTAACAGCAGTATACTGTAGGGGTAAAGGATAGATAATAGACAGTAACAGCAGTATACTGTAGGTAGGGGTAAAGGATAGATAATAGACAGTAACAGCAGTATACTGTAGGTAGAGGTAAAGGATATATAACAGACAGTAACAGCAGTATACTGTAGGTTGGGGTAAAGGATAGATAATAGACAGTAACAGCAGTATACTGTAGGTAGGGGTAAAGGATAGGTAATAGACAGTAACAGCAGTATACTGTAGGTTGGGGTAAAGGATAGATAATAGACAGTAACAGCAGTATACTGTAGGTAGGGGTAAAGGATAGATAATAGACAGTAACAGCAGTATACTGTAGGGGTAAAGGATAGGTAATAGACAGTAACAGCAGTATACTGTAGGTAGGGGTAAAGGATAGATAATAGACAGTAACAGCAGTATACTGTAGGTAGGGGTAAAGGATAGATAATAGACAGTAACAGCAGTATACTGTAGGTAGGGGTAAAGGATAGATAATAGACAGTAACAGTAGTATACTGTAGGTAGGGGTAAAGGATAGATAATAGACAGTAACAGCAGTATACTGTAGGTAGGGGTAAAGGATAGATAATATACGGTAACAGCAGTATACTGTAGGTAGGGGTAAAGGATAGATAATAGACAGTAACAGCAGTATACTGTAGGTAGGGGTAAAGGATAGATAATAGACAGTAACAGCAGTATACTGTAGGTAGGGGTAAAGGATAGATAATAGACAGTAACAGCAGTATACTGTAGGGGTAAAGGATAGATAATAGACAGTAACAGCAGTATACTGTAGGTAGGGGTAAAGGATAGATAATAGACAGTAACAGCACTATACTGTAGGGGTAAAGGATAGATAATAGACAGTAACAGCAGTATACTGTAGGTAGGGGTAAAGGATAGATAATAGACAGTAACAGCAGTATACTGTAGGTAGGGGTAAAGGATAGATAATAGACAGTAACAGCAGTATACTGTAGGGGTAAAGGATAGATAATAGACAGTAACAGCAGTATACTGTAGGTAGGGGTAAAGGATAGATAATAGACAGTAACAGCAGTATACTGTAGGTAGGGGTAAAGGATAGATAATAGACAGTAACAGCAGTATACTGTAGGGGTAAAGGATAGATAATAGACAGTAACAGCAGTATACTGTAGGTAGGGGTAAAGGATAGATAATAGACAGTAACAGCAGTATACTGTAGGGGTAAAGGATAGATAATAGACAGTAACAGCAGTATACTGTAGGTAGGGGTAAAGGATAGATAATAGACAGTAACAGCAGTATACTGTAGGTAGGGGTAAAGGATAGATAATAGACAGTAACAGCAGTATACTGTAGGGGTAAAGGATAGATAATAGACAGTAACAGCAGTATACTGTAGGTAGGGGTAAAGGATAGATAATAGACAGTAACAGCAGTATACTGTAGGTAGGGGTAAAGGATAGATAATAGACAGTAACAGCAGTATACTGTAGGGGTAAAGGATAGATAATAGACAGTAACAGCAGTATACTGTAGGTAGGGGTAAAGGATAGATAATAGACAGTAACAGCAGTATACTGTAGGGGTAAAGGATAGATAATAGACAGTAACAGCAGTATACTGTAGGTAGGGGTAAAGGATAGATAATAGACAGTAACAGCAGTATACTGTAGGTAGGGGTAAAGGATAGATAATAGACAGTAACAGCAGTATACTGTAGCTAGGGGTAAAGGATAGATAATAGACAGTAACAGCAGTATACTGTAGGGGTAAAGGATAGATAGACAGTAACAGCAGTATACTGTAGGTAGGGGTAAAGGATAGATAATAGACAGTAACAGCAGTATACTGTAGGTAGGGGTAAAGGATAGATAATAGACAGTAACAGCAGTATACTGTAGGTAGGGGTAAAGGATAGATAATAGACAGTAACAGCAGTATACTGTAGGTAGGGGTAAAGGATAGATAATAGACAGTAACAGCAGTATACTGTAGGGGTAAAGGATAGATAATAGACAGTAACAGCAGTATACTGTAGGGGTAAAGGATAGATAATAGACAGTAACAGCAGTACTACTGACGTCTCATCATCGTCAGGGGTCAGGCCTACCACCAGGTCTCTGACCTCCTCTCTATAGGCCGTCTCATCATCGTCAGGGGTCAGGCCTACCACCAGGTCTCTGACCTCCTCTCTATAGGCCGTCTCATCGTCAGGGGTCAGGCCTACCACCAGGTCTCTGACCTCCTCTCTATAGGCCGTCTCATCGTCAGGGGTCAGGCCTACCACCAGGTCTCTGACCTCTTCTCTATAGGCCGTCTCATCATCGTCAGGGGTCAGGCCTACCACCAGGTCTCTGACCTCCTCTCTATAGGCCGTCTCATCGTCAGGGGTCAGGCCTACCACCAGGTCTCTGACCTCCTCTCTATAGGCCGTCTCATCATCTTCAGGGGTCAGGCCTACCACCAGGTCTCTGACCTCCTCTCTATAGGCCGTCTCATCATCGTCAGGGGTCAGGCCCACCACCAGGTCTCTGACCTCCTCTCTATAGGAAGTCTCATCGTCAGGGGTCAGGCCTACCACCAGGTCTCTGACCTCCTCTCTCTAGGCCGTCTCATCATCGTCAGGGGTCAGGCCCACCACCAGGTCTCTGACCTCCTCTCTATAGGCCATCTCATCATCGTCAGGGGTCAGGCCTACCACCAGGTCTCTGACCTCCTCTCTATAGGCCGTCTCATCATCGTCAGGGGTCAGACCTACCACTGGGTGATTGAAGCGGGGAGAACAGGGCGTGGTTCGGGTGGCTGGAGTCCATGATGATGTTCTTGGCCTTCCTGAGACACCTGGTGGTGTAGGTGTCCTGTAGGGCAGGCAGTGAGCACCCAACGGTGCGTTCAGCTGCATGTAATCACACTCTGTAGTGCCTTGGAGTCAGTGTGATGCAGCCTGACAGAATGCTCTCGATGGTGCTCCTGTAGAACACTGTGATGCAGCCTGACAGAATGCTCGATGGTGCTCCTGTAGAACACTGTGATGCAGCCTGACAGAATGCTCGATGGTGCTCCTGTAGAACACTGTGATGCAGCCTGACAGAATGCTCTCGATGGTGCTCCTGTAGAACACTGTGATGCAGCCTGACAGAATGCTCGATGGTGCTCCTGTAGAACACTGTGATGCAGCCTGACAGAATGCTCGATGGTGCTCCTGTAGAACACTGTGATGCAGCCTGACAGAATGCTCGATGGTGCTCCTGTAGAACACTGTGATGCAGCCTGACAGAATGCTCTCGATGGTGCTCCTGTAGAACACTGTGATGCAGCCTGACAGAATGCTCTCGATGGTGCTCCTGTAGAACACTGTGATGCAGCCTGACAGAATGCTCGATGGTGCTCCTGTAGAACACTGTGATGCAGCCTGACAGAATGCTCTCGATGGTGCTCCTGTAGAACACTGTGATGCAGCCTGACAGAATGCTCTCGATGGTGCTCCTGTAGAACACTGTGATGCAGCCTGACAGAATGCTCTCGATGGTGCTCCTGTAGAACACTGTGATGCAGCCTGACAGAATGCTCTCGATGGTGCTCCTGTAGAACACTGTGATGAAGCCTGACAGAATGCTCTCGATGGTGCTCCTGTAGAACACTGTGATGCAGCCTGACAGAATGCTCTCGATGGTGCTCCTGTAGAACACTGTGATGCAGCCTGACAGAATGCTCTCGATGGTGCTCCTGTAGAACACTGTGATGAAGCCTGACAGAATGCTCTCGATGGTGCTCCTGTAGAACACTGTGAGGGCCCTCGGGACGGACAGATTTCTTCAGCATCCTGAAGTTGAAGTTGTGCCTTCTTCACCACAGTGTTCATGTGGTTAGACCATTTAAACTTTTCTGGGATGCCAGGAATTTAAGTTATTGACAGTCTTCACGGGCCCCGTTGATGAGAATGGGGACGTGTCCAGCCTGGTTCCTCATGAAGTCCACAATCGTCTCCTTTGTTTTGCTAACGAGAGAGAGGTTGTTTACCTGGCACCACGCCTTCAGAGTGCCTGTAAGCTGTTTAGTCGTTGTTGGTAACCAGGTCTGTCGTGTCGTCAGTGAACTTGACGATGGAGTTGGAACTGTGTGAGGCCACACAGTCATGGGTATACAGGAGTACAGGAGGGGACTGAGGACGCACCCTTGTGGGGTCCCCGTGTTGAGGATGTAATGTCGTCTACCTTCACCTGTGGTCGGCCCATCAGGAAGTCCAGGACCCAGTTGCAGAGGGAGGAGTTCAGACCCAGGGCCGTGAGATTTGTAATGAGCCGATAGGACACTATGGTATTTAAGGCTCAGCTGTAGTCAATGAACAGCACCCTCACATATGCTTTCCTCTTGTCCAGGTGAGTGAGGGCAGTGCCATGGCGATTGCATTGTAGTGGATCTGTCAGGGCCGCAGGAGAATTGAAGAGGGTGCAGTGTGTCGAGGAGTTCATATGGGCTTTGACTTGATGAGACCACTTGGATCAGAACCAATATGACAGGGCTTCTTATTGAACTGATGAGACCACCTGGATCAGAACCAACATGACAGGGCTTCTTATTGAACTGATGAGACCACCCGGATCAGAACCAATATGACAGGGCTTCTTATTGAACTGATGAGACCACCTGGATCAGAACCAACATGACAGGGCTTCTTATTGAACTGATGAGACCACCTGGATCAGAACCAACATGACAGGGCTTCTTATTGAACTGATGAGACCCGGATCAGAACCAACATGACAGGGCTTCTTATTGAACTGATGAGACCACCTGGATCAGAACCAACATGACAGGGCTTCTTATTGAACTGATGAGACCCGGATCAGAACCAATATGACAGGGCTTCTTATTGAACTGATGAGACCACCTGGATCAGAACCAATATGACAGGGCTTCTTATTGAACTGATGAGACCACCTGGATCAGAACCAACATGACAGGGCTTCTTATTGAACTGATGAGACCTGGATCAGAACCAACATGACAGGGCTTCTTATTGAACTGATGAGACCACCTGGATCAGAACCAACATGACAGGGCTTCTTATTGAACTGATGAGACCACCTGGATCAGAACCAACATGACAGGGCTTCTTATTGAACTGATGAGACCCGGATCAGAACCAACATGACAGGGCTTCTTATTGAACTGATGAGACCACCTGGATCAGAACCAACATGACAGGGCTTCTTATTGAACTGATGAGACCCGGATCAGAACCAATATGACAGGGCTTCTTATTGAACTGATGAGACCACCTGGATCAGAACCAATATGACAGGGCTTCTTATTGAACTGATGAGACCACCTGGATCAGAACCAACATGACAGGGCTTCTTATTGAACTGATGAGACCTGGATCAGAACCAACATGACAGGGCTTCTTATTGAACTGATGAGACCACCTGGATCAGAACCAACATGACAGGGCTTCTTATTGAACTGATGAGACCACCTGGATCAGAACCAATATGACAGGGCTTCTTATTGAACTGATGAGACCTGGATCAGAACCAACATGACAGGGCTTCTTATTGAACTGATGAGACCCGGATCAGAACCAACATGACAGGGCTTCTTATTGAACTGATGAGACCACCTGGATCAGAACCAACATGACAGGGCTTCTTATTGAACTGATGAGACCACCTGGATCAGAACCAACATGACAGGGCTTCTTATTGAACTGATGAGACCACCTGGATCAGAACCAACATGACAGGGCTTCTTATTGAACTGATGAGACCCGGATCAGAACCAACATGACAGGGCTTCTTATTGAACTGATGAGACCACCTGGATCAGAACCAACATGACAGGGCTTCTTATTGAACTGATGAGACCACCTGGATCAGAACCAATATGACAGGGCTTCTTATTGAACTGATGAGACCCGGATCAGAACCAACATGACGGGGCTTCTAGTAGTGGAGCGGCTATCTGTATCTTTTCAGACGATTCGGAAACGCTACCCTTTCCGGGGCGAAATACAGACCTCTCACAACATTGGATGTCTTAAGGTGAACGCACCAATTTGTAAGTCGCTCTGGATAAGAGCGTCTGCTAAATGACTTAAATGTAAATGTAAACATTGCTCATCCTCATACAATAGGAAACACTTCATACTGTGCTGTAAAACAACATATGATCTGAACGCTGTTAAAAGTTTATCTGTGGTGGAGTTTTAGATATCAGGTTTAGGTTTCCCTTCTTGACGAAGCCAACTCTGAGATGGTTGTTTCTCCCTGCAGCCCAACAGGAGGACGATGAGTTTGTGTGTCAGATCGTCTATGTGTTTTACCAGATGGTGTTTCACCAGGCTACCAGGGAGGTCATCATTAAAGAGACACGTATCCTTCCTACCCACGATGCACTGCTTCTTACGTTTAAAACATGTTGATGCATAGTTTATTTTGTTGTTGTATTTTGAACGGTTAATACTTGAGTAAAGCGTGAAATATAATTTTTCTGAACTATTATTACTAACCATTATTCTCTGAATGTTCTTCCTCATCATCATCCTCCTCCTCCTCCTCCTATGAAAAACCACTTCATTACTGTACGTTGGCTGTTTGGGCCTTGAACCAGCGACCTCAGACTTCCCAGAGCTGTAACCCTTAACCCTCATCTCAGAGGCTCCGGCGTACCTTATCGACCTGATGCACGACAAGAATGCTGAGATACGCAAGGTCTGTGACAACACTCTGGACATAATCGCTGTAAGTTACTGAATTAAACCCTATAACAGAGGTAGAAACACACTCCACTACTGGTACTGAGGGGTATCCTCCTGTAACCCCAGTCTCTCTGAGGGGTATCCTCCTGTAACCCCAGTCTCTCTGAGGGGTATCCTCCTGTGTAACCCCAGTCTCTCTGAGGGGTATCCTCCTGTGTAACCCCAGTCTCTCTGAGGGGTATCCTCCTGTGTAACCCCAGTCTCTCTGAGGGGTATCCTCCTGTATAACCCCAGTCTCTCTGAGGGGTATCATCCTGTGTAACCCCAGTCTCTCTGAGGGGTATCCTCCTGTGTACCCCAGTCTCTCTGAGGGGTATCATCCTGTGTAACCCCAGTCTCTCTGAGGGGTATCCTCCTGTAACCCCAGTCTCTCTGAGGGGTATCATCCTGTGTAACCCCAGTCTCTCTGAGGGGTATCCTCCTGTGTAACCCCAGTCTCTCTGAGGGGTATCCTCCTGTAACCCCAGTCTCTCTGAGGGGTATCATCCTGTGTAACCCCAGTCTCTCTGAGGGGTATCCTCCTGTGTAACCCCAGTCTCTCTGAGGGGTATCCTCCTGTGTAACCCCAGTCTCTCTGAGGGTATCCTCCTGTGTAACCCCAGTCTCTCTGAGGGGTATCCTCCTGTGACCCCAGTCTCTCTGAGGGGTATCCTCCTGTAACCCCAGTCTCTCTGAGAGGGATCCTCCTGTGTAACCCCAGTCTCTCTGAGGGGTCTCCTCCTGTAACCCCAGTCTCTCTGAGGGGTATCCTCCTGTAACCCCAGTCTCTCTGAGGGTATCCTCCTGTGTAACCCCAGTCTCTCTGAGGGGTATCCTCCTGTAACCCCAGTCTCTCTGAGGGGTATCCTCCTGTAACCCCAGTCTCTCTGAGGGGTATCCTCCTGTAACCCCAGTCTCTGAGGGGTATCCTCCTGTGTAACCCCAGTCTCTCTGAGGGGTATCCTCCTGTAACCCCAGTCTCTCTGAGGGTCTCCTCCTGTAACCCCAGTCTCTCTGAGGGGTATCCTCCTGTAACCCCAGTCTCTCTGAGGGTATCCTCCTGTGTAACCCCAGTCTCTCTGAGGGTCTCCTCCTGTAACCCCAGTCTCTCTGAGGGGTATCCTCCTGTAACCCCAGTCTCTCTGAGGGGTATCCTCCTGTAAACCAGTCTCTCTGAGGGGTATCCTCCTGTGTAACCCCCAGTCTCTCTGAGGGGTATCCTCCTGTAACCCCAGTCTCTCTGAGGGGTATCCTCCTGTGTAACCCCAGTCTCCTGTATCCTCCTGTATCCTTAACCAGGGGTATCCTCCTGTAACCCCAGTCTCTCTGAGGGGTAACCTCCTCCTGTAATCCCCCAGTCTCTGAGGGGTATCCTCCTGTAACCCCAGTCTCTCTGAGGGTATCCTCCTGTGTAACCCCAGTCTCTCTGAGGGGTCTCCTCCTGTAACCCCAGTCTCTCTGAGGGGTATCCTCCTGTATAACCCCAGTCTCTCTGAGGGTATCCTCCTCCTGTAACCCCAGTCTCTCTGAGGGGTATCCTCCTGTGTAACCCCAGTCTCTCTGAGAGGTATCCTCCTGTGTAACCCCCAGTCTCTCTGAGGGAATCCTCCTGTGTTACCCCAGTCTCTCTGAGGGGTATCCTCCCGTGTGTAACCCAGTCTCTCTGAGGGGTATCCTGTCTGTAACCCCAGTCTCTCTGAGGGGTATCCTCCTGTGTAACCCCAGTCTCTCTGAGGGTATCCTCCTGTAACCCCAGTCTCTCTGAGGGGTATCCTCCTGTGTAACCCCAGTCTCTCTGAGGGGCATCCTCCTGTAACCCCAGTCTCTCTGAGGGGTATCCTCCTGTGTAACCCAGTCTCTCTGAGGGTATCCTCCTGTAACCCCAGTCTCTCTGAGGGGTATCCTCCTGTGTAACCCCAGTCTCTCTGAGGGTATCCTCCTGTAACCCCAGTCTCTCTGAGGGGTATCCTCCTGTAACCCCAGTCTCTCTGAGGGGTATCATCCTGACTGGTCTCTCTGGGGTATCCTCCTGTAACCCCAGTCTCTCTGAGGGGTATCCTCCTGTAACCCCAGTCTCTCTGAGGGTATCCTCCTGTAACCCCAGTCTCTCTGAGGGGTATCCTCCTAGCCCCAGTCTCTCTAACCCCAGTCTCTCTGAGGGTATCCTCCTGTAACCCCAGTCTCTCTGAGGGGTATCCTCCTGTGTAACCCCAGTCTCTCTGAGGGTATCCTCCTGTGTAACCCCAGTCTCTCTGAGGGGTATCCTCTCCTGTAACCCCAGTCTCTCTGAGGGGTATCCTCCTGTAACCCCAGTCTCTCTGAGGGTATCCTCCTGTGTAACCCCAGTCTCTCTGAGGGTATCCTCCTGTAACCCCAGTCTCTCTGAGGGGTATCCTCCTGTGTAACCCCAGTCTCTCTGAGGGGTATCCTCCTGTGTAACCCCAGTCTCTCTGAGAGGTATCCTGTAACCCCAGTCTCTCTGAGGGGTATCCTCCTGTAACCCCAGTCTCTCTGAGGGGTATCCTCCTGTGTAACCCCAGTCTCTCTGAGGGTATCCTCCTGTAACCCCAGTCTCTCTGAGGGGTATCCTCCTGTGTAACCCCAGTCTCTCTGAGGGTATCCTCCTGTGTAACCCCAGTCTCCTCTGAGGGGTATCCTCCTGTAACCCCAGTCTCTCTGAGGGGTATCCTCCTGTGTAACCCCAGTCTCTCTGAGGGGTATCCTCCTGTGTAACCCCAGTCTCTCTGAGGGGTATCCTCCTGTAACCCCAGTCTCTCTGAGGGGTATCCTCCTGTAACCCCAGTCTCTCTGAGGGTATCCTCCTGTAACCCCAGTCTCTCTGAGGGGTATCCTCCTGTAACCCCAGTCTCTCTGAGGGGTAGTCTCCTCCTGTGTAACAGTCCTCTGAGTCTCTCTGAGTCTCTCTGGGTATCCTCCTGTAACCCCAGTCTCTCTGAGGGTATCCTCCTGTGTAACCCCAGTCTCTCTGAGGGTATCCTCCTGTAACCCCAGTCTCTCTGAGGGGTATCCTCCTGTGTAACCCCAGTCTCTCTGAGGGGTATCCTCCTGTGTAACCCCAGTCTCTCTGAGGGGTATCCTCCTGTAACCCCAGTCTCTCTGAGGGGTATCCTCCTGTGTAACCCCAGTCTCTCTGAGGGGTATCCTCCTGTGTAACCCCAGTCTCTCTGAGGGGTATCCTCCTGTGTAACCCCAGTCTCTCTGAGGGGTATCCTCCTGTAACCCCAGTCTCTCTGAGGGGTATCCTCCTGTGTAACCCCAGTCTCTGAGGGTATCCTCCTGTAACCCCAGTCCTCTGAATCCTCCTGTAACCCCAGTCTCTCTGAGGGGTATCCTCCTGTAACCCCAGTCTCTCTGAGGGTATCCTCCTGTAACCCCAGTCTCTCTGAGGGGTATCCTCCTGTAACCCCAGTCTCTGTGAGGGGTATCCTCCTGTGTAACCCCAGTCTCTCTGAGGGGTATCCTCCCTGTAACCCCAGTCTCTCTGAGGGGTATCCTCCTGTGTAACCCCAGTCTCTCCTGAGTCTCTCTGGGGTATCCTCCTGTAACCCCAGTCTCTCTGAGGGGTATCCTCCTGTAACCCAGTCTCTGAGGGGTATCCTCCTGTAACCCCAGTCTCTCTGAGGGGTATCCTCCTGTAACCCCAGTCTCTCTGAGGGGTATCCTCCTGTGTAACCCCAGTCTCTCTGAGGGTATCCTCCTGTAACCCCAGTCTCTCTGAGGGGTATCCTCCTGTAACCCCAGTCTCTGAGGGTATCCTCCCCCAGTCTCTCTGAGGGTATCCTCTGAGTCTCTCTGGGTATCCTCCTGTAACCCCAGTCTCTCTGAGGGTATCCTCCTGTAACCCCAGTCTCTCTGAGGGGTATCCTCCCTGTAACCCCAGTCTCTCTGAGGTATCCTCCTGTGTAACCCCAGTCTCTCTGAGGGTATCCTCCTGTAACCCCAGTCTCTCTGAGGGGTCCTCCTCCTGTAACCCCAGTCTCTCTGAGGGTATCCTCCTGTAACCCCAGTCTCTCTGAGGGGTATCCTCCTGTAACCCCAGTCTCTCTGAGGGTATCCTCCTGTAACCCCAGTCTCTCTGAGGGTATCCTCCTGTAGGGTACCCCAGTCTCTCTGAGGGGTATCCTCCTGTGTAACCCCAGTCTCTCTGAGGGTATCCTCCTGTAACCCCAGTCTCTCTGAGGGGTATCCTCCTGTAACCCCAGTCTCTCTGAGGGGTATCCTCCTGTAACCCCAGTCTCTCTGAGGGGTATCCTCCTGTAACCCCAGTCTCTCTGAGGGGTATCCTCCTGTAACCCCAGTCTCTCTGAGGGGTATCCTCCTGTGTAACCCCAGTCTCTCTGAGGGGTATCCTCCTGTGTAACCCCAGTCTCTCTGAGGGTATCCTCCTGTGTAACCCCAGTCTCTCTGAGGGTATCCTCCTGTGTAACCCCAGTCTCTCTGAGGGGTATCCTCCTGTGTAACCCCAGTCTCTCTGAGGGGTAGTCTCCTGAGGGTATCCTCCTGTGTAACCCAGTCTCTCTGAGGGGTATCCTCCTGTAACCCCAGTCTCTCTGAGGGGTATCCTCCTGTGTAACCCCAGTCTCTCTGAGGGTATCCTCCTGTAACCCCAGTCTCTCTGAGGGGTATCCTCCTGTGTAACCCCAGTCTCTCTGAGGGGTATCCTCCTGTGTAACCCCAGTCTCTCTGAGGGGTATCCTCCTGTAACCCCAGTCTCTCTGAGGGTATCCTCCTGTAACCCCAGTCTCTCTGAACTCCCCAGTCTCTCTGAGGGGTATCCTCCTGTGTAACCCCAGTCTCTCTGAGGGTATCCTCCTGTGTAACCCCAGTCTCCTCTGTAACCCAGGGGTATCCTCCTGTAACCCCAGTCTCTCTGAGGGGTATCCTCCTGTGTAACCCCAGTCTCTCTGAGGGTATCCTCCTGTGTAACCCCAGTCTCTCTGAGGGGTCCTCCTAACCCCAGTCTCTCTGAGGGTAACCCCAGTCTCTCTGAGGGGTATCCTCCTGTAACCCCAGTCTCTCTGAGGGGTATCCTCCTGTAACCCCAGTCTCTCTGAGGGTATCCTCCTGTAACCCCAGTCTCTCTGAGGGGTATCCTCCTGTGTAACCCCAGTCTCTCTGAGGGTATCCTCCTGTAACCCCAGTCTCTCTCTGAGGGGTATCCTCCTGTGTAACCCCAGTCTCTCTGAGGGGTATCCTCCTGTGTAACCCCAGTCTCTCTGAGGGGTATCCTCCTGTAACCCCAGTCTCTCTGAGGGGTATCCTCCTGTGTAACCCCAGTCTCTCTGAGGGGTATCCTCCTGTGTAACCCCAGTCTCTCTGAGGGTATCCTCCTGTAACCCCAGTCTCTCTGAGGGGTATCCTCCTGTGTAACCCAGTCTCTCTGAGGGGTATCCTCCTGTAACCCCAGTCTCTCTGAGGGGTATCCTCCTGTAACCCCAGTCTCTCTGAGGGTATCCTCCTGTGTAACCCCAGTCTCTCTGAGGGTATCCTCCTGTGTAACCCCAGTCTCTCTGAGGGTATCCTCCTGTAACCCCAGTCTCTCTGAGGGGTATCCTCCTGTGTAACCCCAGTCTCTCTGAGGGGGTGAGGGGTCCTCCTGTGTAACCCAGTCTCTCTGAGGGGTATCCTCCTGTAACCCCAGTCTCTCTGAGGGTATCCTCCTGTGTAACCCCAGTCTCTGTGAGGGGTATCTCTGAGTCTCTCTGAGGGTATCCTCCTGTAACCCCAGTCTCTCTGAGGGGTATCCTCCTGTGTAACCCCAGTCTCTCTGAGGGGTATCCTCCTGTAACCCCAGTCTCTCTGAGGGGTATCCTCCTGTGTAACCCCAGTCTCTCTGAGGGGTATCCTCCTGTGTAACCCCAGTCTCTCTGAGGGGTATCCTCCTGTAACCCCAGTCTCTGAGGGTATCCTCCTGTGTAACCCAGTCTCTCTGAGGGTATCCTCCTGTGTAACCCCAGTCTCTCTGAGGGGTATCCTCCTGTAACCCCAGTCTCTCTGAGGGGTATCCTCCTGTGTAACCCCAGTCTCTCTGAGGGGTATCCTCCTGTAACCCCAGTCTCTCTGAGGGGTAACCCCAGTCTCCTCCTGTGTAACCCCAGTCTCTCTGAGGGGTCTCCTGTGTAACCCCAGTCTCTCTGAGGGGTATCCTCCTGTAACCCCAGTCTCTCTGAGGGGTATCCTCCTGTAACCCCAGTCTCTCTGAGGGGTCTATCCTCCTGTGTAACCCCAGTCTCTCTGAGGGGTATCCTCCTCCTGTAACCCCAGTCTCTCTGAGGGTATCCTCCTGTGTAACCCCAGTCTCTCTGAGGGGTATCCTCCTGTGTAACCCCAGTCTCTCTGAGGGGTATCCTCCTGTGTAACCCCCAGTCTCTCTGAGGGGTATCCTCCTGTAACCCCAGTCTCTCTGAGGGGTATCCTCCTGTGTAACCCCAGTCTCTCTGAGGGGTATCCTCCTGTAACCCCAGTCTCTCTGAGGGGTATCCTCCTGTGTAACCCCAGTCTCTCTGAGGGGTATCCTCCTGTGTAACCCCAGTCTCTCTGAGGGGTATCCTCCTGTAACCCCAGTCTCTCTGAGGGGTATCCTCCTGTGTAACCCAGTCTCTCTGAGGGTATCCTCCTGTAACCCCAGTCTCTCTGAGGGGTATCCTCCTGTGTAACCCCAGTCTCTCTGAGGGGTATCCTCCTGTAACCCCAGTCTCTCTGAGGGTATCCTCCTGTGTAACCCCAGTCTCTCTGAGGGGTATCCTCCTGTGTAACCCCAGTCTCCTCTGTAACCCCAGTCTCTCTGGGTATCCTCCTGTGTAACCCAGTCTCTCTGAGGGTATCCTCCTGTGTAACCCCAGTCTCTGAGGGGTATCCTCCTGTGTAACCCCAGTCTCTCTGAGTCTCTCTGGGGTATCCTCCTGTAACCCCAGTCTCTCTGAGGGTATCCTCCTGTAACCCCAGTCTCTCTAACCCCAGTCTCTCTGTAACCCCAGTCTCTGGGGTATCCTCCTGTAACCCCAGTCTCTCTGAGGGGTATCCTCCTGTGTAACCCCAGTCTCTCTGAGGGTATCCTCCTGTGTAACCCCAGTCTCTCTGAGGGGTATCCTCCTGTGTAACCCCAGTCTCTCTGAGGGGTATCCTCCTGTGTAACCCCAGTCTCTCTGAGGGTATCCTCCTGTGTAACCCCAGTCTCTCTGAGGGTATCCTCCTGTGTAACCCAGTCTCTCTGAGTCTCTCTGGGGTATCCTCCTGTAACCCCAGTCTCTCTGAGGTATCCTCCTGTCTCTCTGGGGTATCCTCCTGTAACCCCAGTCTCTCTGAGGGTATCCTCCTGTAACCCCAGTCTCTCTGAGGGGTATCCTCCTGTGTAACCCCAGTCTCTCTGAGGGGTATCCTCCTGTGTAACCCCAGTCTCTCTGAGGTATCCTCCTGTAACCCCAGTCTCTCTGAGGGGTATCCTCCTGTAACCCCAGTCTATCTGAGGGGTATCCTCCTGTGTAACCCCAGTCTCTCTGAGGGGTATCCTCCTGTGTAACCCCAGTCTCTCTGAGGGGTATCCTCCTGTGTAACCCCAGTCTCTCTGAGGGGTATCCTCCTGTAACCCCAGTCTCTCTGAGGGTATCCTCCTGTGTAACCCCAGTCTCTCTGAGGGGTATCCTCCTGTGTAACCCCAGTCTCTCTGAGGGGTATCCTCCTGTAACCCCAGTCTCTCTGAGGGGTATCCTCCTGTGTAACCCCAGTCTCTCTGAGGGGTATCCTCCTGTGTAACCCCAGTCTCTCTGAGGGTATCCTCCTGTAACCCCAGTCCTCAGTCTCTCTGAGGGGTATCCTCCTGTAACCCCAGTCTCTCTAACCCCAGTCTCTCTGAGGGGGTATCCTCCTGTGTAACCCCAGTCTCTCTGAGGGGTATCCTCCTGTGTAACCCAGTCTCTCTGAGGGGTATCCTCCTGTGTAACCCCAGTCTCTCTGAGGGGTATCCTCCTGTGTAACCCCAGTCTCTCTGAGGGTATCCTCCTGTGTAACCCCAGTCTCTCTGAGGGTATCCTCCTGTAACCCCAGTCTCTCTGAGGGGTATCCTCCTGTAACCCCAGTCTCTCTGAGGGGTATCCTCCTGTGTAACCCCAGTCTCTCTGAGGGGTATCCTCCTGTGTAACCCCAGTCTCTCTGAGGGAGGGGTATCCTCCTGTAACCCCAGTCTCTCTGAGGGGTATCCTCCTGTGTAACCCCAGTCTCTCTGAGGGTATCCTCCTGTAACCCCAGTCTCTCTGAGGGGTATCCTCCTGTGTAACCCCAGTCTCTCTGAGGGTATCCTCCTGTGTAACCCCAGTCTCTCTGAGGGGTATCCTCCTGTGTAACCCCAGTCTCTCTGAGGGGTATCCTCCTGTAACCCCAGTCTCTCTGAGGGGTAACCCCAGTCCTCCTCCTGTAACCCCAGTCTCTCTGAGGGGTATCCTCCTGTGTAACCCCAGTCTCTCTGAGGGGTATCCTCCTGTGTAACCCCAGTCTCTCTGAGGGGTATCCTCCTGTGTAACCCCAGTCTCTCTGAGGGGTATCCTCCTGTGTAACCCCAGTCTCTCTGAGGGGTATCCTCCTGTAACCCCAGTCTCTCTGAGGGGTATCCTCCTGTAACCCCAGTCTCTCTGAGGGGTATCCTCCTGTGTAACCCCAGTCTCTCTGAGGGGTATCCTCCTGTAACCCCAGTCTCTCTGAGGGGTATCCTCCTGTATAACCCCAGTCTCTCTGAGGGGTATCCTCCTGTGTAACCCCAGTCTCTCTGAGGGGTATCCTCCTGTAACCCCAGTCTCTCTGAGGGGTATCCTCCTGAGGTGTAACCCCAGTCTCTCTGAGGGTATCCTCCTGTGTAACCCCAGTCTCTCTGAGGGGTATCCTCCTGTGTAACCCAGTCTCTCTGAGGGTATCCTCCTGTAACCCCAGTCTCTCTGAGGGTATCCTCCTGTGTAACCCCAGTCTCTCTGAGGGGTATCCTCCTGTAACCCCAGTCTCTCTGAGGGGTATCCTCCTGTGTAACCCCAGTCTCTCTGAGGGGTATCCTCCTGTGTAACCCCAGTCTCTCTGAGGGGTATCCTCCTGTAACCCCAGTCTCTCTGAGGGGTATCCTCCTGTGTAACCCCAGTCTCTCTGAGGGGTATCCTCCTGTGTAACCCCAGTCTCTCTGAGGGGTATCCTCCTGTGTAACCCAGTCTCTCTGAGGGGTATCCTCCTGTAACCCCAGTCTCTCTGAGGGGTATCCTCCTGTGTAACCCCAGTCTCTCTGAGGGGTATCCTCCTGTGTAGCCCCAGTCTCTCTGAGGGGTATCCCAGTCTCTCTGAGGGGTATCCTCCTGTAACCCCAGTCTCTCTGAGGGTATCCTCCTGTGTAACCCCAGTCTCTCTGAGGGGTATCCTCCTGTAACCCCAGTCTCTCTGAGGGGTATCCTCCTGTGTAACCCCAGTCTCTCTGAGGGGTATCCTCCTGTAACCCCAGTCTCTCTGAGGGGTATCCTCCTGTGTAACCCCAGTCTCTCTGAGGGTATCCTCCTGTGTAACCCCAGTCTCTCTGAGGGGTATCCTCCTGTAACCCCAGTCTCTCTGAGGGGTATCCTCCTGTGTAACCCCAGTCTCTCTGAGGGGTATCCTCCTGTAACCCCAGTCTCTCTGAGGGGTATCCTCCTGTGTAACCCCAGTCTCTCTGAGGGGTATCCTCCTGTGTAACCCCAGTCTCTCTGAGGGGTATCCTCCTGTGTAACCCCAGTCTCTCTGAGGGGTATCCTCCTGTGTAACCCCAGTCTCTCTGAGGGGTATCCTCCTGTGTAACCCCAGTCTCTCTGAGGGGTATCCTCCTGTGTAACCCCAGTCTCTCTGAGGGGTATCCTCCTGTAACCCCAGTCTCTCTGAGGGGTATCCTCCTGTGTAACCCAGTCTCTCTGAGGGGTATCCTCCTGTAACCCCAGTCTCTCTGAGGGGTATCCTCCTGTGTAACCCCAGTCTCTCTGAGGGGTATCCTCCTGTAACCCCAGTCTCTCTGAGGGGTATCCTCCTGTGTAACCCCAGTCTCTCTGAGGGGTATCCTCCTGTGTAACCCCAGTCTCTCTGTAACCCCAGTCTCTCTGGGGTATCCTCCTGTAACCCCAGTCTCTCTGAGGGTATCCTCCTGTGTAACCCCAGTCTCTCTGAGGGGTAGTCTCTCCTCCTGTAACCCCAGTCTCTCTGAGGGGTATCCTCCTGTGTAACCCCAGTCTCTCTGAGGGGTATCCTCCTGTGTAACCCCAGTCTCTCTGAGGGGTAACCCCAGTCTCTCTGAGGGGTATCCTCCTGTGTAACCCCAGTCTCTCTGAGGGGTATCCTCCTGTGTAACCCCAGTCTCTCTGAGGGGTATCCTCCTGTGTAACCCCAGTCTCTCTGAGGGGTATCCTCCTGTAACCCCAGTCTCTCTGAGGGGTATCCTCCTGTGTAACCCAGTCTCTCTGAGGGGTATCCTCCTGTAACCCCAGTCTCTCTGAGGGGTATCCTCCTGTGTAACCCCAGTCTCTCTGAGGGGTATCCTCCTGTGTAACCCCAGTCTCTCTGAGGGGTATCCTCCTGTGTAACCCCAGTCTCTCTGAGGGTATCCTCCTGTGTAACCCCAGTCTCTCTGAGGGGTATCCTCCTGTGTAACCCAGTCTCTCTGAGGGGTATCCTCCTGTAACCCCAGTCTCTCTGAGGGGTATCCTCCTGTGTAACCCCAGTCTCTCTGAGGGGTATCCTCCTGTGTAACCCAGTCTCTCTGAGGGGTATCCTCCTGTAACCCCAGTCTCTCTGAGGGGTATCCTCCTGTGTAACCCCAGTCTCTCTGAGGGGTATCCTCCTGTGTAACCCCAGTCTCTCTGAGGGGTATCCTCCTGTGTAACCCCAGTCTCTCTGAGGGGTATCCTCCTGTGTAACCCCAGTCTCTCTGAGGGGTATCCTCCTGTGTAACCCCAGTCTCTCTGAGGGGTATCCTCCTGTGTAACCCCAGTCTCTCTGAGGGGTATCCTCCTGTAACCCCAGTCTCTCTGAGGGGTATCCTCCTGTGTAACCCAGTCTCTCTGAGGGGTATCCTCCTGTAACCCCAGTCTCTCTGAGGGGTATCCTCCTGTGTAACCCCAGTCTCTCTGAGGGGTAATCCTCCTGTAACCCCAGTCTCTCTGAGGGGTATCCTCCTGTGTAACCCCAGTCTCTCTGAGGGGTATCCTCCTGTGTAACCCCATTCTCTCTGAGGGGTATCCTCCTGTGTAACCCCAGTCTCTCTGAGGGGTATCCTCCTGTGTAACCCCAGTCTCTCTGAGGGGTATCCTCCTGTAACCCCAGTCTCTCTGAGGGGTATCCTCCTGTGTAACCCAGTCTCTCTGAGGGGTATCCTCCTGTGTAACCCCAGTCTCTCTGAGGGGTATCCTCCTGTGTAACCCCAGTCTCTCTGAGGGGTATCCTCCTGTGTAACCCCAGTCTCTCTGAGGGGTATCCTCCTGTGTAACCCCAGTCTCTCTGAGGGGTATCCTCCTGTGTAACCCCAGTCTCTCTGAAGCTACAGCTACTCAGGATTTTATGAAGCTGGCCAGCTTCAGTTAGCTTCACATTCCAGGTCTCAGTCGTACTCCGCCGGTGGAATTGATTAAATATTGCATTTGTTTTATGGTGTAGATCAGCTTTCAAACAGCAGATAGATTATAGCTTCCATCAATGTAGTTGTCTGCATCACTTCCAATCCCCCATATATTGTTTTGTATTTTTTGTTATATATATATACAACCGTTCAAAGGTTTGGGGTCACTTAGAAATGTCCTTGTTTTTGAAAGAAAAACACTTTTTTTGTCCGTTAAAATAACATCAAATTGATCAGAAATACAGTGTAGAGTTGTTAATGTTGTAAATGACTACTGTAGCTGGAAACTGAAGATTTTTGATGGAATATCTACATAGCCGTACAGAGGCCCATTATCAGCAACCATCACTCCTGTGTTCCAATGGCACGTTGTGTTAGCTAATCCAAGTTTATCATTTTAAAAGGCTGATTGATCATTAGAAAACCCTTTTGCAATTCTATTAGCACAGCTGAAAACTGTTGTTCTGATTAAATAAGCAATAAAACTGTCCTTCTTGAGACTAGTTGAGTATCTGGAGCATCAGGATTTGTGGGTTCGATTACAGACTCAAAATGGGCAGAAACAAATACCTTTCTTCTGAAACTCGTCAGTCTATTCTTGTTCTGAGAAATGTCCAAGAAACTGAAGATCTCGTACAACGCTGTGTACTACTCCCTTCACAGAACAGCGCAAACTGGCTCTAACCAGAATAGAAAGAGGAGTGGGAGGCCCCTGTGCACAACTGAGCAAGAGGACAAGTACATTAGAGTGTCTTGTTTGAGAAACAGACGACTCACAAGTCCTCAACTGGCAGCTTCATTAAATAGTACCCGTAACACACCAGTCTCAACGTCAACAGTGAAAAGGCATGCTGACCTTCTAGGCAGAGTTGCAAAGAAAAAGCCATATCTCAGACTGGCCAATAAAAATAAAAGATTAAGATGGGCAAAAGAACACAGACACTGGACAGAGGAACTCTGAATCAATTAATTTATCAAATGTATTTATAAAGCCCTTCTTACATCAGCTGATATCTCAAAGTGCTGTACAGAAACCCAGCCTAAAACCCCAAAAAGCAAGCAATGCAGGTGTAGAAGCACGGTGGCTAGGAAAAACTCCCTGGAAAGGCCAGAACCTAGGAAGAAACCTAGAGAGGAACCAGGCTATGAGGGGTGACTTGTCCTCTTCTGGCTGTGCCGGGTGGAGATTATAACAGAACATGGCCAAGATGTTCAAATGTTCATAAATGACCAGCAGGGTCAAATAATATTAATCACAGTGGTTGTAAAAGTCAGTTGGCTTTTCATAGCCGATCATTCAGAGTTAGAGACAGCAGGTGTGGTAGAGAGAGAGAGTCTAAAACAGCAGGTCCGGGACAGGTAGCACCTCCGGTGAACAGGTCAGGGTTCCATAGCCGCAGGCAGAACAGTTGAAACTGGAGCAGCAGCACGACCAGGTGGACTGGGGACAGCAAGGAGTCATCAGGTCAGGTAGTCCTTAGGCATGGTCCTAGGGCTCAGGTCCTCCGAGAGAGAGAAAGAAGGAGAGAATTAGAGAACGCACACTTAAATTCACACAGGACACTGGATAAGACAGGAGAAGTAGTCCAGATATAACAAACCTCGCCCTCCGAGACACAAACTACTGAGGCAAAAATACTGGAGGCTGAGACAGGAGGGGTCAGTAGACACTGTGTATCCGATGATACCCCTGGAGAGGGCCAAACAGGCAGGATATAACCCCACCCACTATATATCTTCAAACCACCAATTTACTACCCTGAGACAAGGCTGAGTATAGCCCACGAAGAACTCCCCCACAGCACGAACCCGAGGGGAGAGCCAACCTGGACAGGAAGATCACGTCAGTTACTCAACCCACTCAAGTGACACACCCCTCTTAGGGACGGCATGAGAGAGCTCCAGTAAGCCAGTGACTCAGCCCCTGTAATAGGGTTAGAGGCAGAGAATCCCAGTGGAAAAGGGGGAACTGGCCAGGCAGAGACAGCAAGGGTGGTTCGTTGCTCCAGAGCCTTTCCGTTCACCTTCACACTCCTGAGTACACTTAATCATAGGACCTACTGAAGAGATGAGTCTTCAATAAAGACTTAAAGGTCGAGACCGTGTCTGTATCTCATATGGATAGGTAGACCATTCCATTAAAAATGGAGCTCTATAGGAGAAAGCCCTGCCTCCAGCTGTTTGATTAGAAATTCTAGGGACAATTAGGAGGCCTGCGTCTTGTGACCATAGCGTACGTATAGGTATGTACGGCAGGACCAAATCGGAGAGATAGGTAGGAGCAAGTTCATGCAATGCTTTGTAGGTTAGCAGTAGAACCTTAAAATCAGCCCTAGCCTTAACAGGAAGCCAGTGTAGAGAGGCTAGCACTGGAGTAATATGATCACAAGTTTAGGTTCTAGTCCAGATTTCAGCAGCCATGTAATCTGGGTAGCCGGAAGGTAGAGCATTGCAGTAGTCTAATCTAGATGTGACAAAAGCATGGGAAAACAATTATGCATCAGTTTTAGCCCAAAAAGTTTCTGATATTTGCAATGTTACGTAGATGGAAAAAAGCTGTCCTTGAAATAGTCATGATATGTTCTTCAAAAGAGAGATCAGGGTCCAGAATAACGCCGAGGTCCTTCAGTTTTATTTGAGACGACTATACAACCATCAAGATTAATTGTCAGATTCAACAGAAGATCTCTTTGTTTCTTGGGACCTAGAACAAGCATCTCTGTTTTGTCTGAGTGTAAAAGTAGAACGTTTGCAGCCATCCACTTCCTTATATGTCTGAAATACAGGCTTCCAGGGAGGGACTTTTTTGGGGCTTCACCATGTTTCATTGAAATGTACAGCTGTGTGTCATCCGCATAACAGTGAAAGTTAACACTATGTTTCCCGAATGACATCACCAAGAGGTAAAACATATAGTGAAAACAATAGTGGTCCTAAAATGGAACCTTGAGGAACAACGAAACTTACAGTTGATTTGTCAGAGGACAAACCATCCACAGAGACAAACCGATATCTTTCCGACAGATAAGATCTAAACCAGGCCAGAACCCCCCCCATGCCAAATTCAGGTCTATGTATAACAGATGATGGTCCCACACCAATACACCGATTTGAGAGTCAAACTATCACTTAAATAACAGCCAACCCTCGTCAGTGTTGACACGACAGTTACAGGGATAGTTAAAAACAGCCTGATTGCTGTAGTAACATCAGGGAAACTGGGCAGAAGGGGGCTTCAAATACAGCAGTTCTGTATCACCTTTAATTGAGCCTGTCATTCTCCTTAATTTCCAGCCTCAACACGTTACAGAAAGAGATGAACTGAAACTCTGGGAGATGCAGATTATCATCTTTAGAGGTTCTTGAGAGCTTGAACAAAAAATTTGCGATTTCATTCATAGGCTACTGGTGAACCAGATGTTTGAGTCAACAGTCCCTTTTCTGTGGTATATCTTGGCATGCATCATTCAAGACTAAGTTTACATTTTGTGCAGCGCAATAGACATAATGCCTCAGGAAACACTGTCTGGTTTGGCAATACTCAGTATAGAAAACAGCCAGCAGCCTGGACCTACAGGCCGTGGTGAAAACATTTGCACACACATAGGGAGGACTTCAGGAGTCTAGGGGAGTCTCAATTTGGAGTTGAGGTATAATTTAATATTCCTTGAATACTGCAGCCCATTTGTGTTTATTATTATTATCATTTGCTATTAGCAAGACAAAACCTGCTGAGTTCAACAATAAATAGTGAATTTATCCTCAAGCCGACTACTTTTCTCCTCATTGGTATGTGTGTTTTATTAAAGGTTTATACAGAACCAAAACTACAACAAAATGGACACAATCCCAGTTGAAGCTCACTGTAGTTACCTCAAATACCTCGTACCCCTGCACATTGATCTGGTACTGGTACTTCCTGTATATAGCTCCACATTGATCTGGTACTCCCTGTATATAGCTCCACATTGATCTGGTACTCCCTGTATATAGCTCCACATTGATCTGGTACTCCCTGTATATAGCTCCACATTGATCTGGTACTCCCTGTATATAGCTCCACATTGATCTGGTACTTCCTGTATATAGCTCCACATTGATCTGGTACTCCCTGTATATAGCTCCACATTAATCTGGTACTCCCTGTATATAGCTCCACATTGATCTGGTACTGGTACTTCCTGTATATAGCTCCACATTGATCTGGTACTCCTGTATATAGCTACACATTGATCTGGTACTCCCTGTATACAGCTCCACATTGATCTGGTACTGGTACTTCCTGTATATAGCTCCACATTGATCTGGTACTGGTACTTCCTGTATATAGCTCCACATTGATCTGGTACTCCCTGTATACAGCTCCACATTGATCTGGTACTGGTACTTCCTGTATATAGCTCCACATTGATCTGGTACTGGTACTTCCTGTATATAGCTACACATTGATCTGGTACTGGTACTCCCTGTATACAGCTCCACATTGATCTGGTACTCCTGTATATAGCTCCACATTAATCTGGTACTGGTACTCCTGTATATAGCTCCACATTGATCTGGTACTGGTACTCCTGTATATAGCTCCACATTGATCTGGTACTGATACTACCTGTATATAGCTCCACATTGATCTGGTACTGGTACTTCCTGTATATAGCTCCACATTGATCTGGTACTCCTGTATATAGCTCCACATTGATCTGGTACTGGTACTCCTGTATACAGCTCCACATTGATCTGGTACTGGTACTCCCTGTATATAGCTCCACATTGATCTGGTACTCCTGTATATAGCTCCATATTGATCTGGTACTACCTGTATATAGCTCCACATTGATCTGGTACTGGTACTCCTGTATATAGCTCCACATTGATCTGGTACTCCTGTATATAGCTCCACATTGATCTGGTACTTCCTGTATATAGCTCCACATTGATCTGGTACTCCTGTATATAGCTCCACATTGATCTGGTACTCCCTGTATATAGCTCCACATTGATCTGGTACTGGTACTTCCTGTATATAGCTCCACATTGATCTGGTACTCCCTGTATATAGCTCCACATTGATCTGGTACTGGTACTCCTGTATATAGCTCCACATTGATCTGGTACTCCTGTATATAGCTCCACATTGATCTGGTACTCCTGTATATAGCTCCACATTGATCTGGTACTCCCTGTATATAGCTCCACATTGATCTGGTACTCCCTGTATATAGCTCCACATTGATCTGGTACTCCCTGTATATAGCTCCACATTGATCTGGTACTCCCTGTATATAGCTCCACATTGATCTGGTACTCCCTGTATATAGCTCCACATTGATCTGGTACTTCCTGTATATAGCTCCACATTGATCTGGTACTCCCTGTATATAGCTCCACATTAATCTGGTACTCCCTGTATATAGCTCCACATTGATCTGGTACTGGTACTTCCTGTATATAGCTCCACATTGATCTGGTACTCCCTGTATATAGCTACACATTGATCTGGTACTCCCTGTATACAGCTCCACATTGATCTGGTACTGGTACTTCCTGTATATAGCTCCACATTGATCTGGTACTGGTACTTCCTGTATATAGCTCCACATTGATCTGGTACTCCTGTATACAGCTCCACATTGATCTGGTACTGGTACTTCCTGTATATAGCTCCACATTGATCTGGTACTGGTACTTCCTGTATATAGCTACACATTGATCTGGTACTGGTACTCCTGTATACAGCTCCACATTGATCTGGTACTCCTGTATATAGCTCCACATTAATCTGGTACTGGTACTCCTGTATATAGCTCCACATTGATCTGGTACTGGTACTCCTGTATATAGCTCCACATTGATCTGGTACTGATACTACCTGTATATAGCTCCACATTGATCTGGTACTGGTACTTCCTGTATATAGCTCCACATTGATCTGGTACTCCTGTATATAGCTCCACATTGATCTGGTACTGGTACTCCTGTATACAGCTCCACATTGATCTGGTACTGGTACTCCTGTATATAGCTCCACATTGATCTGGTACTCCTTGTATATAGCTCCATATTGATCTGGTACTACCTGTATATAGCTCCACATTGATATGGTACTGGTACTCCTGTATATAGCTCCACATTGATCTGGTACTCCTGTATATAGCTCCACATTGATCTGGTACTTCCTGTATATAGCTCCACATTGATCTGGTACTCCCTGTATATAGCTCCACATTGATCTGGTACTCCCTGTATATAGCTCCACATTGATCTGGTACTGGTACTTCCTGTATATAGCTCCACATTGATCTGGTACTCCCTGTATATAGCTCCACATTGATCTGGTACTGGTACTCCTGTATATAGCTCCACATTGATCTGGTACTCCTGTATATAGCTCCACATTGATCTGGTACTCTCCCTGTATATAGCTCCACATTGATCTGGTACTCCCTGTATATAGCTCCACATTGATCTGGTACTCCCTGTATATAGCTCCACATTGATCTGGTACTCCTGTATATAGCTCCACATTGATCTGGTACTCCCTGTATATAGCTCCACATTGATCTGGTACTCCTGTATATAGCTCCACATTGATCTGGTACTTCCTGTATATAGCTCTACATTGATCTGGTACTCCTGTATATAGCTCCACATTAATCTGGTACTCCCTGTATATAGCTCCACATTGATCTGGTACTGGTACTTCCTGTATATAGCTCCACATTGATCTGGTACTCCCTGTATATAGCTACACATTGATCTGGTACTCCCTGTATACAGCTCCACATTGATCTGGTACTGGTACTTCCTGTATATAGCTCCACATTGATCTGGTACTGGTACTTCCTGTATATAGCTCCACATTGATCTGGTACTCCCTGTATACAGCTCCACATTGATCTGGTACTGGTACTTCCTGTATATAGCTCCACATTGATCTGGTACTGGTACTTCCTGTATATAGCTACACATTGATCTGGTACTGGTACTCCCTGTATACAGCTCCACATTGATCTGGTACTCCCTGTATATAGCTCCACATTGATCTGGTACTCCCTGTATATAGCTCCACATTGATCTGGTACTGATACTACCTGTATATAGCTCCACATTGATCTGGTACTGGTACTTCCTGTATATAGCTCCACATTGATCTGGTACTCCCTGTATATAGCTCCACATTGATCTGGTACTGGTACTCCCTGTATACAGCTCCACATTGATCTGGTACTGGTACTCCCTGTATATAGCTCCACATTGATCTGGTACTCCCTGTATATAGCTCCATATTGATCTGGTACTACCTGTATATAGCTCCACATTGATCTGGTACTGGTACTCCCTGTATATAGCTCCACATTGATCTGGTACTCCTGTATATAGCTCCACATTGATCTGGTACTTCCTGTATATAGCTCCACATTGATCTGGTACTCCTGTATATAGCTCCACATTGATCTGGTACTCCTGTATATAGCTCCACATTGATCTGGTACTGGTACTTCCTGTATATAGCTCCACATTGATCTGGTACTCCCTGTATATAGCTCCACATTGATCTGGTACTGGTACTCCCTGTATATAGCTCCACATTGATCTGGTACTCCCTGTATATAGCTCCACATTGATCTGGTACTCCCTGTATATAGCTCCACATTGATCTGGTACTGGTACTCCTGTATACAGCTCCACATTGATCTGGTACTTCTGTATATAGCTCCACATTGATCTGGTACTTCCTGTATATAGCTCCACATTGATCTGGTACTCCCTGTATATAGCTCCACATTGATCTGGTACTGGTACTCCCTGTATATAGCTCCACATTGATCTGGTACTCCCTGTATACAGCTCCACATTGATCTGGTACTGGTATTTCCTGTATATAGCTCCACATTGATCTGGTACTGGTACTTCCTGTATATAGCTCCACATTGATCTGGTACTCCCTGTATACAGCTCCACATTGATCTGGTACTGGTACTTCCTGTATATAGCTCCACATTGATCTGGTACTGGTACTTCCTGTATATAGCTACACATTGATCTGGTACTGGTACTCCCTGTATACAGCTCCACATTGATCTGGTACTCCCTGTATATAGCTCCACATTAATCTGGTACTGGTACTCCTGTATATAGCTCCAAATTGATCTGGTACTGGTACTCCTGTATATAGCTCCACATTGATCTGGTACTGATACTACCTGTATATAGCTCCACATTGATCTGGTACTGGTACTTCCTGTATATAGCTCCACATTGATCTGGTACTCCCTGTATATAGCTCCACATTGATCTGGTACTGGTACTCCCTGTATACAGCTCCACATTGATCTGGTACTGGTACTCCTGTATATAGCTCCACATTGATCTGGTACTCCTGTATACAGCTCCACATTGATCTGGTACTGGTACTCCTGTATATAGCTCCATATTGATCTGGTACTACCTGTATATAGCTCCACATTGATCTGGTACTGGTACTCCTGTATATAGCTCCATATTGATCTGGTACTGGTACTCCTGTATACAGCTCCACATTGATCTGGTACTGGTACTCCTGTATACAGCTCCACATTGGTCTGGTACTGGTACTCCCAGTATATAGCGCCACATTGATCTGGTACTGGTACTCCCTGTATATAGCTCCACATTGATCTGGTACTCCTGTATATAGCTCCACATTGATCTGGTACTGGTACTTCCTGTATATAGATCCACATTGATCTGGTACTGGTACTCCCTGTATACAGCTCCACATTGATCTGGTACTGTTACTTCCTGTATATAGCTCCACATTGGTCTGGTACTGATACTCCCTGTATATAGCTCCACATTGATCTGGTACTGTTACTTCCTGTATATAGCTCCACATTGATCTGGTACTGGTACTCCTGTATATAGCTCCACATTGATCTGGTACTGTTACTTCCTGTATATAGCTTCACATTGATCTGGTACCTCCTGTATATAGCTCCACATTGATCTGGTACTCCCTGTATATAGCTCCACATTGATCTGGTACTTCCTGTATATAGCTCCACATTGATCTGGTACTGGTACTCCTGTATATAGCTCCACATTGATCTGGTACTCCCTGTATATAGCTCCACATTGATCTGGTACTGGTACTCCCTGTATATAGCTCCACATTGATCTGGTACTCCTGTATATAGCTCCACATTGATCTGGTACTCCCTGTATATAGCTCCACATTGATCTGGTACTTCCTGTATATAGCTCCACATTGATCTGGTACTCCCTGTATATAGCTCCACATTGATCTGGTACTGGTACTTCCTGTATATAGCTCCACATTGATCTGGTACTGGTACTCCCTGTATATAGCTCCACATTGATCTGGTACTCCCTGTATGTAGCTCCACATTGATCTGGTACCTCCTGTATGATCTGGTACCTCCTGTATATAACTCCACATTGATCTGGTACTTCCTGTATATAGCTCCACATTGATCTGGTACTGGTACTCCCTCTATATAGCTCCACATTGATCTGGTACTGGTACTCCCTGTATATAGCTGCACATTGATCTGGTACTTCCTGTATATAGCTCCACATTGATCTGGTACTTCCTGTATATAGCTCCACATTGATCTGGTACTGGTACTCCCTGTATATAGCTCCACATTGATCTGGTACTGGTACTCCCTGTATACAGCTCCACATTGATCTGGTACTGGTACTCCCTGTATATAGCTCCACATTGATCTGGTACTCCCTGTATATAGCTCCATATTGATCTGGTACTACCTGTATATAGCTCCACATTGATCTGGTACTGGTACTCCCTGTATATAGCTCCACATTGATCTGGTACTCCCTGTATATAGCTCCACATTGATCTGGTACTTCCTGTATATAGCTCCACATTGATCTGGTACTCCCTGTATATAGCTCCACATTGATCTGGTACTCCCTGTATATAGCTCCACATTGATCTGGTACTGGTACTTCCTGTATATAGCTCCACATTGATCTGGTACTCCCTGTATATAGCTCCACATTGATCTGGTACTGGTACTCCCTGTATATAGCTCCACATTGATCTGGTACTCCCTGTATATAGCTCCACATTGATCTGGTACTCCCTGTATATAGCTCCACATTGATCTGGTACTCCCTGTATATAGCTCCACATTGATCTGGTACTCCTGTATATAGCTCCACATTGATCTGGTACTCCTGTATATAGCTCCACATTGATCTGGTACTCCTGTATATAGCTCCACATTGATCTGGTACTCCTGTATATAGCTCCACATTGATCTGGTACTTCCTGTATATAGCTCCACATTGATCTGGTACTCCCTGTATATAGCTCCACATTAATCTGGTACTCCCTGTATATAGCTCCACATTGATCTGGTACTGGTACTTCCTGTAATAGCTCCACATTGATCTGGTACTCCCTGTATATAGCTACACATTGATCTGGTACTCCCTGTATACAGCTCCACATTGATCTGGTACTGGTACTTCCTGTATATAGCTCCACATTGATCTGGTACTGGTACTTCCTGTATATAGCTCCACATTGATCTGGTACTCCCTGTATACAGCTCCACATTGATCTGGTACTGGTACTTCCTGTATATAGCTCCACATTGATCTGGTACTGGTACTTCCTGTATATAGCTACACATTGATCTGGTACTGGTACTCCCTGTATACAGCTCCACATTGATCTGGTACTCCCTGTATATAGCTCCACATTGATCTGGTACTGATACTACCTGTATATAGCTCCACATTGATCTGGTACTGGTACTTCCTGTATATAGCTCCACATTGATCTGGTACTCCTGTATATAGCTCCACATTGATCTGGTACTGGTACTCCCTGTATACAGCTCCACATTGATCTGGTACTGGTACTCCTGTATATAGCTCCACATTGATCTGGTACTCCCTGTATATAGCTCCATATTGATCTGGTACTACCTGTATATAGCTCCACATTGATCTGGTACTGGTACTCCTGTATATAGCTCCACATTGATCTGGTACTGGTCCCTGTATATAGCTCCACATTGATCTGGTACTTCCTGTATATAGCTCCACATTGATCTGGTACTCCTGTATATAGCTCCACATTGATCTGGTACTCCTGTATATAGCTCCACATTGATCTGGTACTGGTACTTCCTGTATATAGCTCCACATTGATCTGGTACTCCTGTATATAGCTCCACATTGATCTGGTACTGGTACTCCTGTATATAGCTCCACATTGATCTGGTACTCCCTGTATATAGCTCCACATTGATCTGGTACTCCTGTATATAGCTCCACATTGATCTGGTACTGGTACTCCCTGTATACAGCTCCACATTGATCTGGTACTTCCTGTATATAGCTCCACATTGATCTGGTACTTCCTGTATATAGCTCCACATTGATCTGGTACTCCCTGTATATAACTCCACATTGATCTGGTACTGGTACTCCCTGTATATAGCTCCACATTGATCTGGTACTCCCTGTATACAGCTCCACATTGATCTGGTACTGGTACTTCCTGTATATAGCTCCACATTGATCTGGTACTGGTACTTCCTGTATATAGCTCCACATTGATCTGGTACTGTTACTTCCTGTATATAGCTTCACATTGATCTGGTACCTCCTGTATATAGCTCCACATTGATCTGGTACTCCCTGTATATAGCTCCACATTAATCTGGTACTTCCTGTATATAGCTCCACATTGATCTGGTACTGGTACTCCCTGTATATAGCTCCACATTGATCTGGTACTCCCTGTATATAGCTCCACATTGATCTGGTACTGGTACTCCCTGTATATAGCTCCACATTGATCTGGTACTCCCCTGTATATAGCTCCACATTGATCTGTTACTCCTGTATATAGCTCCACATTGATCTGGTACTTCCTGTATATAGCTCCACATTGATCTGGTACTCCCTGTATATAGCTCCACATTGATCTGGTACTGGTACTTCCTGTATATAGCTCCACATTGATCTGGTACTGGTACTCCTGTATATAGCTCCACATTGATCTGGTACTCCTGTATATAGCTCCACATTAATCTGGTACTCCTGTATATAGCTCCACATTGATCTGGTACTCCCTGTATATAGCTCCACATTGATCTGGTACTTCCTGTATATAGCTCCACATTGATCTGGTACTGGTACTCCCTGTATATAGCTCCACATTGATCTGGTACTGGTACTCCCTGTATATAGCTGCACATTGATCTGGTACTTCCTGTATATAGCTCCACATTGATTTGGTACTTCCTGTATATAGCTCCACATTGATCTGGTACTGGTACTCCTGTATATAGCTCCACATTGATCTGGTACTGGTACTCCTGTATACAGCTCCACATTGATCTGGTACTGGTACTCCCTGTATATAGCTCCACATTGATCTGGTACTCCCTGTATATAGCTCCATATTGATCTGGTGCTACCTGTATATAGCTCCACATTGATCTGGTACTGGTACTCCCTGTATATAGCTCCACATTGATCTGGTACTCTCCTGTATATAGCTCCACATTGATCTGGTACTTCCTGTATATAGCTCCACATTGATCTGGTACTCCTGTATATAGCTCCACATTGATCTGGTACTCCTGTATATAGCTCCACATTGATCTGGTACTGGTACTTCCTGTATATAGCTCCACATTGATCTGGTACTCCTGTATATAGCTCCACATTGATCTGGTACTGGTACTCCTGTATATAGCTCCACATTGATCTGGTACTCCTGTATATAGCTCCACATTGATCTGGTACTCCTGTATATAACTCCACATTGATCTGGTACTCCCTGTATATAGCTCCACATTGATCTGGTACTCCTGTATATAGCTCCACATTGATCTGGTACTCCCTGTATATAGCTCCACATTGATCTGGTACTCCTGTATATAGCTCCACATTGATCTGGTACTCCCTGTATATAGCTCCACATTGATCTGGTACTCCCTGTATATAGCTCCACATTGATCTGGTACTTCCTGTATATAGCTCCACATTGATCTGGTACTCCTGTATATAGCTCCACATTAATCTGGTACTCCTGTATATAGCTCCACATTGATCTGGTACTGGTACTTCCTGTATATAGCTCCACATTGATCTGGTACTCCCTGTATATAGCTACACATTGATCTGGTACTCCCTGTATACAGCTCCACATTGATCTGGTACTGGTACTTCCTGTATATAGCTCCACATTGATCTGGTACTGGTACTTCCTGTATATAGCTCCACATTGATCTGGTACTCCCTGTATACAGCTCCACATTGATCTGGTACTGGTACTTCCTGTATATAGCTCCACATTGATCTGGTACTGGTACTTCCTGTATATAGCTACACATTGATCTGGTACTGGTACTCCTGTATACAGCTCCACATTGATCTGGTACTCCTGTATATAGCTCCACATTGATCTGGTACTGGTACTCCTGTATATAGCTCCACATTGATCTGGTACTGATACTACCTGTATATAGCTCCACATTGATCTGGTACTGGTACTTCCTGTATATAGCTCCACATTGATCTGGTACTCCTGTATATAGCTCCACATTGATCTGGTACTGGTACTCCCTGTATACAGCTCCACATTGATCTGGTACTGGTACTCCTGTATATAGCTCCACATTGATCTGGTACTCCCTGTATATAGCTCCATATTGATCTGGTACTACCTGTATATAGCTCCACATTGATCTGGTACTGGTACTCCCTGTATATAGCTCCACATTGATCTGGTACTCCTGTATATAGCTCCACATTGATCTGGTACTTCCTGTATATAGCTCCACATTGATCTGGTACTCCTGTATATAGCTCCACATTGATCTGGTACTCCTGTATATAGCTCCACATTGATCTGGTACTGGTACTTCCTGTATATAGCTCCACATTGATCTGGTACTCCCTGTATATAGCTCCACATTGATCTGGTACTGGTACTCCCTGTATATAGCTCCACATTGATCTGGTACTCCTGTATATAGCTCCACATTGATCTGGTACTCCTGTATATAGCTCCACATTGATCTGGTACTGGTACTCCCTGTATATAGCTCCACATTGATCTGGTACTTCCTGTATATAGCTCCACATTGATCTGGTACTTCCTGTATATAGCTCCACATTGATCTGGTACTCCCTGTATATAACTCCACATTGATCTGGTACTCCTGTATATAGCTCCACATTGATCTGGTACTCCTGTATACAGCTCCACATTGATCTGGTACTGGTACTTCCTGTATATAGCTCCACATTGATCTGGTACTGGTACTTCCTGTATATAGCTCCACATTGATCTGGTACTCCCTGTATACAGCTCCACATTGATCTGGTACTGGTACTTCCTGTATATAGCTCCACATTGATCTGGTACTGGTACTTCCTGTATATAGCTACACATTGATCTGGTACTGGTACTCCTGTATACAGCTCCACATTGATCTGGTACTCCTGTATATAGCTACACATTAATCTGGTACTGGTACTCCTGTATATAGCTCCACATTGATCTGGTACTGGTACTCCTGTATATAGCTCCACATTGATCTGGTACTGATACTACCTGTATATAGCTCCACATTGATCTGGTACTGGTACTTCCTGTATATAGCTCCACATTGATCTGGTACTCCTGTATACAGCTCCACATTGATCTGGTACTGGTACTTCCTGTATATAGCTCCACATTGATCTGGTACTGGTACTTCCTGTATATAGCTACACATTGATCTGGTACTGGTACTCCTGTATACAGCTCCACATTGATCTGGTACTCCTGTATATAGCTCCACATTGATCTGGTACTGGTACTCCTGTATATAGCTCCACATTGATCTGGTACTGATACTACCTGTATATAGCTCCACATTGATCTGGTACTGGTACTTCCTGTATATAGCTCCACATTGATCTGGTACTCCCTGTATATAGCTCCACATTGATCTGGTACTGGTACTCCTGTATACAGCTCCACATTGATCTGGTACTGGTACTCCTGTATATAGCTCCACATTGATCTGGTACTCCCTGTATATAGCTCCATATTGATCTGGTACTACCTGTATATAGCTCCACATTGATCTGGTACTGGTACTCCCTGTATATAGCTCCACATTGATCTGGTACTCCTGTATATAGCTCCACATTGATCTGGTACTTCCTGTATATAGCTCCACATTGATCTGGTACTCCCTGTATATAGCTCCACATTGATCTGGTACTCCCTGTATATAGCTCCACATTGATCTGGTACTGGTACTTCCTGTATATAGCTCCACATTGATCTGGTACTCCCTGTATATAGCTCCACATTGATCTGGTACTGGTACTCCCTGTATATAGCTCCACATTGATCTGGTACTCCCTGTATATAGCTCCACATTGATCTGGTACTCCCTGTATATAGCTCCACATTGATCTGGTACTGGTACTCCCTGTATACAGCTCCACATTGATCTGGTACTTCCTGTATATAGCTCCACATTGATCTGGTACTTCCTGTATATAGCTCCACATTGATCTGGTACTCCCTGTATATAACTCCACATTGATCTGGTACTCCCTGTATATAGCTCCACATTGATCTGGTACTCCCTGTATACAGCTCCACATTGATCTGGTACTGGTACTTCCTGTATATAGCTCCACATTGATCTGGTACTGGTACTTCCTGTATATAGCTCCACATTGATCTGGTACTCCCTGTATACAGCTCCACATTGATCTGGTACTGGTACTTCCTGTATATAGCTCCACATTGATCTGGTACTGGTACTTCCTGTATATAGCTACACATTGATCTGGTACTGGTACTCCCTGTATACAGCTCCACATTGATCTGGTACTCCCTGTATATAGCTACACATTAATCTGGTACTGGTACTCCCTGTATATAGCTCCACATTGATCTGGTACTGGTACTCCCTGTATATAGCTCCACATTGATCTGGTACTGATACTACCTGTATATAGCTCCACATTGATCTGGTACTGGTACTTCCTGTATATAGCTCCACATTGATCTGGTACTCCTGTATATAGCTCCACATTGATCTGGTACTGGTACTCCTGTATACAGCTCCACATTGATCTGGTACTGGTACTCCTGTATATAGCTCCACATTGATCTGGTACTCCCTGTATACAGCTCCACATTGATCTGGTACTGGTACTCCTGTATATAGCTCCATATTGATCTGGTACTACCTGTATATAGCTCCACATTGATCTGGTACTGGTACTCCCTGTATATAGCTCCATATTGATCTGGTACTGGTACTCCCTGTATACAGCTCCACATTGATCTGGTACTGGTACTCCCTGTATACAGCTCCACATTGGTCTGGTACTGGTACTCCCAGTATATAGCGCCACATTGATCTGGTACTGGTACTCCCTGTATATAGCTCCACATTGATCTGGTACTCCCTGTATATAGCTCCACATTGATCTGGTACTGGTACTTCCTGTATATAGATCCACATTGATCTGGTACTGGTACTCCCTGTATACAGCTCCACATTGATCTGGTACTGTTACTTCCTGTATATAGCTCCACATTGGTCTGGTACTGATACTCCCTGTATATAGCTCCACATTGATCTGGTACTGTTACTTCCTGTATATAGCTCCACATTGATCTGGTACTGGTACTCCCTGTATATAGCTCCACATTGATCTGGTACTGTTACTTCCTGTATATAGCTTCACATTGATCTGGTACCTCCTGTATATAGCTCCACATTGATCTGGTACTCCCTGTATATAGCTCCACATTAATCTGGTGTTCCTGTATATAGCTCCACATTGATCTGGTACTGGTACTCCCTGTATATAGCTCCACATTGATCTGGTACTCCCTGTATATAGCTCCACATTGATCTGGTACTCCCTGTATATAGCTCCACATTGATCTGGTACTTCCTGTATATAGCTCCACATTGATCTGGTACTCCTGTATATAGCTCCACATTGATCTGGTACTGGTACTCCCTGTATATAGCTCCACATTGATCTGGTACTCCCTGTATATAGCTCCACATTGATCTGGTACTCCCTGTATATAGCTCCACATTGATCTGGTACTCCTGTATATAGCTCCACATTGATCTGGTACTTCCTGTATATAGCTCCACATTGATCTGGTACTGGTACTCCCTGTATATAGCTCCACATTGATCTGGTACTGGTACTCCTGTATATAGCTGCACATTGATCTGGTACTTCCTGTATATAGCTCCACATTGATCTGGTACTTCCTGTATATAGCTCCACATTGATCTGGTACTGGTACTCCTGTATATAGCTGCACATTGATCTGGTACTTCCTGTATATAGCTCCACATTGATCTGGTACTCCCTGTATATAGCTCCACATTGATCTGGTACTGGTACTCCCAGTATATAGCTCCACATTGATCTGGTACTCCCTGTATATAGCTCCACATTGATCTGGTCCTGGTACTCCCTGTATACAGCTCCACATTGATCTGGTCCTGGTACTTCCTTTATACAGCTCCACATTGATCTGGTCCTGGTACTTCCTTTATATAGCTCCACATTGATCTGGTACTTCCTGTATATAGCTCCACATTGATCTGGTACTCCCTGTATATAGCTCCACATTGATCTGGTACTGGTACTTCCTGTATATAGCTCCACATTGATCTGGTACTGGTACTTCCTGTATATAGCTCCACATTGATCTGGTACTCCCTGTATATAGCTCCACATTGATCCGGTACATTGATCCGGCACATTGTTCCGGTACTCCCTACGAACCGATCTTGTGCTAACGTTGCTTTGTAACTCTGTAGTGAGTGAGTGACACGCTTCGGCAGTCCTGTGAGCTTGTGTGGCCTACCACTTCGCTGCGGCGCCATTGTTGCTCCTAGACCACTTCACAATAGCTTACAGTTAACCGGGGAGGCAGCTCCAGCAGGGCAGATATTTAGCTGTGCAATTTTTTTTACTTTTTTTACCAACTGACTTGTTGGAAAGGTGGCATCCCATGACGGTGCCACGTTGAAAGTCTCTAAGCTCTTCAGTAAGGCCATTCTACTGCCAATGTTTGTCTACGGAGATTGCATGGCTGTGTGATTGATTTTTATACACCAGTCAGCAACAGCTGTGGCTGAAAAAGCAGAATCCACTAATTTGAAGAGGTGTCCACATACTTTATATACTGTATATTTATTGTTTATCTCCTTTCATGTGTTTATTGATTTATTTATCTTGTGTTACAATGTTTCTTCGGTAAAGTTGAAGTCAGAAGTTCACATACACTTTAGCCAAATACATTGAAACTCAGTTTTCCACAATTCCTGACATTTAATCCTTCAAATTCCCTGTCTTTAGGTCAGTTAGGATCACCACTTTATTTTAAGAATGTGAAATGTCAAAATAATAGTAGAGAGAATGATTTATTTGAGCTTTTATTTCTTTCATCACATTCCCAGTGGGTCAGAAGTTTACATACACTCAGTATTTGGTAGCATTGCCTTTAAAATGTTTAACTTGGGTCAAACGTTTTGGGTAGCCTTCCACAAGCTTCCCACAATAAGTTGGGTGAATTTTGGCCCATTCCTCCTGACAGAGCTGGTGGAACTGAGTCAGGTTTGTAGGCCTCCTTGCTCGCACACGCTTTTTCAGTTCTGCCCACAAATGTTCTATAGGATTGAAGGTCAGGTCTTTGTGATGGCCACTCCAATACCTTGACTTTGTTGTCCTTAAGCCATTTTGCCACAACTTTGGAAGTATGCTTGGAGTCATTGTCCATTTGAAAGACCCATTTGCGACCAAGCTTTAACTTCCTGACTGATGTCTTGAGATGTTGCTTCAATATATCCACATAATTTCCCTTCTCATGATGCCATCTATTTTGTGAAGTGCACCAGTCCCTCCTGCAGCAAAGCACCCCCACAGCATGATGCTGCCACCCCCGTGCTTCACGGTTGGGATGGTGTTCTTCGGCTTGCAAGCATCCCCCTTTTCCTCCAAACATAATGATGGTCAAACAGTTCTATATTTGTTTCATCAGACCAGAGGATATTTCTCCAAAAAGTTACGATCTTTGTCCCCATGTGCAGTCTGGCTTTTTTATGGCGGTTTTTGAGCAGTGGCTTCTTCCTTGCTGAGCGGCCTTTCAGGTTATGTCGATGTAGGACTTGTTTTACTGTGGATATAGATACTTTTGTATCAGTTTCCTCCAGCATCTTCACAAGGTCTTTTGCTGTTGTTCTGGGATTGATTGGCACTTTTCGCACCAAAGTACGTTCATCTCTAGTAGACAGAACGAGTCTCCTACCTGAGTGGTATGACGGCTGCGTGGTCCCACGGTGTTTATACTTGCGTACTATTGTTTGTACAGATGAACATGGTACCTTCAGGCGTTTGGAAATTGCTCCCAAGGATGAACCAGACCTGTGGAAGTCTACAAATTTTTTTCTGAGGTCTTGACTGATTTCTTTTGATTTTCCCATGACGTCAAGCAAAGAGGCATTGAGTTTGAAGGTAGGCCTTGAAATACATCCACAGGTACACCTCCAATTGACTCAAATTATGTCAATTAGCCTATCAGAAGCTTCTAAAGCCATGACATAATTTTCTGGAATTTTCCAAGCTGTTTAAAGGCACAGTCAACTTAGTGTATGTAAACTTCTGACCCACTGGAATTGTGATTCAGTGAATTATAAGTGAAATAATCTGTCTGTAAACAATTGTTGGAAAAATGACTTGTGTCATGCACAAAGTAGATGTCCTAACCGACGTGCCAAAACTAGAGTTTGTTAACAAGAAATGTGTGGAGTGGTTGAAAATCGAGTTTTAATGACTCCAACCTAAGTGTATGTAAATTTCCGACTTCAACTGTATAATTACTTTTTAACTCTGCATCATTGGGAAGGGCTTGTATTCAGCATTTCACAGTGAAGTCTACACCCGTTGTATTCAGCATTTCACAGTGAAGTCTACACCCGTTGTATTCAGCATTTCACAGTGAAGTCTACACCCGTTGTATTCAGCATTTCACCGTGAAGTCTACACCCGTTGTATTCAGCATTTCACAGTGAAGTCTACACCCGTTGTATTCAGCATTTCACAGTGAAGTCTACACCCGTTGTATTCAGCGCATGTGACAATTAAAATGAAAGTAGATTTGAAGGGAGTTGTGTGACCACAACAGTTACATAATCATTTAGTGAACTCCATAACTCACCACGCACACATTTCTCCCTCTCCCCCTCTCTCTATTTTCCCTCCCTCCCTCCCTCTCTCTCTCTCCCATTCCCTCCCTCTCCCTCCCCTTCCAACACCCCTCTCCCTCCCTCCACCCCCTCTCCTCCGCTCTATCCCTCCCCCTCCCTCCCTCCCCCTCCCTCCATCCCCCTCTCCTCCCGCTCTATCCCCCTCCCTCACCCTCCAACACCCCTCCCTCCACCCCCTCTCCTCCGCTCTATCCCCTCCCTCTCCCTCCCCTCCAACACCCCTCCCCTCCCCTCCCTCCACCCCCTCTCCTCCCGCTCTATCCCTCTCCCCTCTCCCTCCCCTCTCTCTCCCCTCCCTCCCTCACCCCCTCCCGCCATCCCCCTCTCCTCCCGCTCTATCCCCTCCTCTCCAACACCCCCCTCTCCCTCCCTCTCCCCCTCCCTCCACCCCCTCTCCTCCCGCTCTATCCCTCTCCCTCTCCCTCCCCCTCCAACACCCCTCTCCCTCCCTCTCCCCCTCCCTCCACCCCCTTCTCCTCCCGCTCTATCCCCTCCCCTCTCCCTCCCCCTCCAACACCCCTCTCCCTCCCTCTCCCCCTCCCTCCACCCCCTCTCCTCCCGCTCTATCCCCTCCCCTCCAACACCCCTCTCCAACACCCCTCTCCCTCCCTCCACCCCCTCTCCTCCCGCTCTATCCCCCTCCCCTCTCCCTCCCCCTCCAACACCCCTCTCCCTCCCTCCCTCTCCCCCTACCTCCACCCCCCCTCTCCTCCCGCTCTATCCCCCTCCCCTCTCCATCCCTCTAGGAGTATGATGAGGAGTGGGGGAGGAAGACTCAGAGAGAGAAGTTCCGATGGCATAACTCTCAGTGGTTGGAGATGGTGGAGAGTAGACAGATGGAGGAGGGAGAGCCCTTCATGTACGGAGAGGATGGAGAGATGGACAGACCTGACCTCTTCTACAGCACGGGTCAGTGAAGTGCATTTTCAGATCCAGTTTGTGCTGTTTGTTTGTCTCTGTCTCCACCAGCAGCTGTCAGGAAGACCTCACAATCCCTGTGTTTGTTTTCCCTCTTTCTCTCTGTGTCTAGACGGGATCACTCCTGCGTCAGGAGCGGTCAGTCCAGACTTCTTCAGCGATCCCTACGCACAGAATGGAGACGGACAGCACGGGTACGATAGTGAGACAAACATTAACACTCCCAAACACTTGATTCTTCTCACACATACACACTCACCTTGTACATGTCATCCATCTAGTACACTCTTCCAGTATACTCTGTTAGTATCGAACACCTTGGAGGGTAGGGTCTAATATAGGGTCTAACACCTTGGAGGGTAGGGTCTAACACCTTGGAGGGTAGGGTCTAACACCTTGGAGGGTAGGGTCTAACACCTTGGAGGGTAGGGTCTAACACCTTGGAGGGTAGGGTCTAACACCGTGGAGGGTAGGGTCTAACATAGGGTCTAACACCTTGGAGGGTAGGGTCTAACACCTTGGAGGGTAGGGTCTAACACCTTGGAGGGTAGAGTCTAACACCTTGGAGGGTAGGGTCTAACATAGGGTCTAACACCTTGGAGGGTAGGGTCTAACATAGGGTCTAACACCTTGGAGGGTAGGGTCTAACATAGGGTCTAACACCTTGGAGGGTAGACTCTAACACCTTGGAGGGTAGGGTCTAACATAGGGTCTAACACCTTGGAGGGTAAGGTCTAACACCTTGGAGGGTAGGGTCTAACATAGGGTCTAACATCTTGGAGGGTAGGGTCTAACACCTTGGAGGGTAGGGTCTAACACCTTGGAGGGTAGGGTCTAACACCTTGGAGGGTAGAGTCTATCACCCTGGAGGGTAGGGTCTAACACCTTGGAGGGTAAGGTCTAACACCTTGGAGGGTAGGGTCTAACATAGGGTCTAACACCTTGGAGGGTAAGGTCTAACACCTTGGAGGGTAGGGTCTAACATAGGGTCTAACATCTTGGAGGGTAGGGTCTAACACCTTGGAGGGTAGGGTCTAACACCTTGGAGGGTAGGGTCTAACACCTTGGAGGGTAGAGTCTATCACCCTGGAGGGTAGGGTCTAACACCGTGGAGGGTAGGGTCTAACACCTTGGAGGGTAGAGTCTAACACCTTGGAGGGTAGGGTCTAATATAGGGTCTAACACCTTGGAGGGTAGGGTCTAACACCGTGGAGGGTAGGGTCTAACACCTTGGAGGGTAGAGTCTAACACTGTGGAGGGTAGGGTCTAACATAGGGTCTAACACCTTGGAGGGTAGGGTCTAACATAGGGTCTAACACCGTGGAGGGTAGGGTCTACCACCTTGGAGGGTAGGGTCTAACACCTTGGAGGGTAGGGTCTAACACCTTGGAGGGTAGGGTCTAATATAGGGTCTAACACCGTGGAGGGTAGGGTCTAACACCTTGGAGGGTAGGGTCTAACACCTTGGAGGGTAGGGTCTAACATAGGGTCTAACACCTTGGAGGGTAGGGTCTAACACCGTGGAGGGTAGGGTCTAACACCTTGGAGGGTAGGGTCTAACATAGGGTCTAACACTTTGGAGGGTAGAGTCTAACATAGGGTCTAACACCTTGGAGGGTAGAGTCTAACACCTTGGAGGGTAGGGTCTAACATAGGATCTAACAGCTTGGAGGGTAGGGTATAACATAGGGTCTAACACCTTGGAGGGTAGGGTCTAACATAGGGTCTAACACCTTGGAGGGTAGGGTCTAACATAGGGTCTAACACCTTGGAGGGTAGGGTCTAACATAGGGTCTAACACCTTGGAGGGTAGGGTCTAATATAGGGTCTAACACCTTGGAGGGTAGGGTCTAACACCTTGGAGGGTAGGGTCTAACACCTTGGAGGGTAGGGTCTAACATAGGGTCTAACATCTTGGAGGGTAGGGTCTAACACCTTGGAGGGTAGGGTCTAACACCTTGGAGGGTAGGGTCTAACACCTTGGAGGGTAGAGTCTATCACCCTGGAGGGTAGGGTCTAACACCTTGGAGGGTAAGGTCTAACACCTTGGAGGGTAGGGTCTAACATAGGGTCTAACACCTTGGAGGGTAAGGTCTAACACCTTGGAGGGTAGGGTCTAACATAGGGTCTAACATCTTGGAGGGTAGGGTCTAACACCTTGGAGGGTAGGGTCTAACACCTTGGAGGGTAGGGTCTAACACCTTGGAGGGTAGAGTCTATCACCCTGGAGGGTAGGGTCTAACACCGTGGAGGGTAGGGTCTAACACCTTGGAGGGTAGAGTCTAACACCTTGGAGGGTAGGGTCTAATATAGGGTCTAACACCTTGGAGGGTAGGGTCTAACACCGTGGAGGGTAGGGTCTAACACCTTGGAGGGTAGAGTCTAACACTGTGGAGGGTAGGGTCTAACATAGGGTCTAACACCTTGGAGGGTAGGGTCTAACATAGGGTCTAACACCGTGGAGGGTAGGGTCTACCACCTTGGAGGGTAGGGTCTAACACCTTGGAGGGTAGGGTCTAACACCTTGGAGGGTAGGGTCTAATATAGGGTCTAACACCGTGGAGGGTAGGGTCTAACACCTTGGAGGGTAGGGTCTAACACCTTGGAGGGTAGGGTCTAACATAGGGTCTAACACCTTGGAGGGTAGGGTCTAACACCGTGGAGGGTAGGGTCTAACACCTTGGAGGGTAGGGTCTAACATAGGGTCTAACACTTTGGAGGGTAGAGTCTAACATAGGGTCTAACACCTTGGAGGGTAGAGTCTAACACCTTGGAGGGTAGGGTCTAACATAGGATCTAACAGCTTGGAGGGTAGGGTATAACATAGGGTCTAACACCTTGGAGGGTAGGGTCTAACATAGGGTCTAACACCTTGGAGGGTAGGGTCTAACATAGGGTCTAACACCTTGGAGGGTAGGGTCTAACATAGGGTCTAACACCTTGGAGGGTAGGGTCTAATATAGGGTCTAACACCTTGGAGGGTAGGGTCTAACACCTTGGAGGGTAGGGTCTAACACCTTGGAGGGTAGGGTCTAACACCTTGGAGGTTAGGGTCTAACACCTTGGAGGTTAGGGTCTAACACCTTGGAGGGTAGGGTCTAACACCGTGGAGGGTAGGGTCTAACATAGGGTCTAACACCTTGGAGGGTAGGGTCTAACATAGGGTCTAACACCGTGGAGGGTAGGGTCTAACACCTTGGAGGGTAGGGTCTAACACCTTGGAGGGTAGGGTCTAACACCTTGGAGGGTAGGGTCTAATATAGGGTCTAACACCGTGGAGGGTAGGGTCTAACACCTTGGAGGGTAGGGTCTAACACCTTGGAGGGTAGGGTCTAACACCTTGGAGGGTAGGGTCTAACACCGTGGAGGGTAGGGTCTAACACCTTGGAGGGTAGGGTCTAACATAGGGTCTAACACCTTGGAGGGTAGAGTCTAACATAGGGTCTAACACCTTGGAGCGTAGAGTCTAACACCTTGGAGGGTAGGGTCTAACATAGGATCTAACAGCTTGGAGGGTAGGGTCTAACATAGGGTCTAACACCTTGGAGGGTAGGGTCTAACATAGGGTCTAACACCTTGGAGGGTAGGGTCTAACATAGGGTCTAACACCTTGGAGGGTAGGGTCTAACATAGGGTCTAACACCTTGGAGGGTAGGGTAGGGTCTAACATAGGGTCTAACACCTTGGAGGGTAGGGTCTAATATAGGGTCTAACACCTTGGAGGGTAGGGTCTAACACCTTGGAGGGTAGGGTCTAACACCTTGGAGGGTAGGGTCTAACACCTTGGAGGTTAGGGTCTAACACCTTGGAGGTTAGGGTCTAACACCTTGGAGGGTAGGGTCTAACACCTTGGAGGGTAGGGTCTAACACCTTGGAGGGTAGGGTCTAACATAGGGTCTAACACCTTGGAGGGTAGGGTCTAACATAGGGTCCAACACCTTGGAGGGTAGGGTCTAACACCTTGGAGGGTAGGGTCTAACATAGGGTCTAACACCTTGGAGGGTAGGGTCTAACATAGGGTCTAACATCTTGGAGGGTAGGGTCTAACATAGGATCTAACACCTTGGAGGGTAGGGTCTAACACCTTGGAGGGTAGGGTCTAACATAGGGTCTAACACCTTGGAGGGTAGGGTCTAACACCTTGGAGGGTAGGGTCTAACACCTTGGAGGGTAGGGTCTAACATACACCTTGGAGGGTAGGGTCTAACATAGGGTCTAACACCTTGGAGGGTAGGGTCTAACATAGGGTCTAACACCTTGGAGGGTAGGGTCTAACATAGGGTCTAACACCTTGGAGGGTAGGGTCTAACATAGGGTCTAACATCTTGGAGGGTAGGGTCTAACATAGGGTCTAACACCTTGGAGTGTAGGGTCTAACACCTTGGAGGGTAGGGTCTAACACCTTGGAGGGTAGGGTCTAACACCTTGGAGGGTAGGGTCTAACACCTTGGAGGGTAGGGTCTAACATAGGGTTTAACACCTTGGAGGGTAGGGTCTAACATAGGGTCTAACATCTTGGAGGGTAGGGTCTAACATAGGGTCTAACACCTTGGAGGGTAGGGTCTAACACCTTGGAGGGTAGGGTCTAACACCTGGAGGGTAGGGTCTAACACCTTGGAGGGTAGGGTATAACATAGGGTCTAACACCTTGGAGGGTAGGGTCTAACACCTTGGAGGGTAGGGTCTAATATAGGGTCTAACACCTTGGAGGGTAGGGTCTAACACCTTGGAGGGTAGGGTCTAACACCTTGGAGGGTAGGGTCTAATATAGGGTCTAACACCGTGGAGGGTAGGGTCTAACATAGGGTCTAACACCTTGGAGGGTAGGGTATAACACCTTGGAGGGTAGGGTCTAACACCGTGGAGGGTAGGGTCTAACACCTTGGAGGGTAGGGTCTAACATAGGGTCTAACACTTTGGAGGGTAGAGTCTAACATAGGGTCTAACACCTTGGAGGGTAGAGTCTAACACCTTGGAGGGTAGGGTCTAACATAGGATCTAACAGCTTGGAGGGTAGGGTATAACATAGGGTCTAACACCTTGGAGGGTAGGGTCTAACATAGGGTCTAACACCTTGGAGGGTAGGGTCTAACATAGGGTCTAACACCTTGGAGGGTAGGGTCTAACATAGGGTCTAACACCTTGGAGGGTAGGGTCTAATATAGGGTCTAACACCTTGGAGGGTAGGGTCTAACACCTTGGAGGGTAGGGTCTAACACCTTGGAGGGTAGGGTCTAACACCTTGGAGGTTAGGGTCTAACACCTTGGAGGTTAGGGTCTAACACCTTGGAGGGTAGGGTCTAACACCGTGGAGGGTAGGGTCTAACATAGGGTCTAACACCTTGGAGGGTAGGGTCTAACATAGGGTCTAACACCGTGGAGGGTAGGGTCTAACACCTTGGAGGGTAGGGTCTAACACCTTGGAGGGTAGGGTCTAACACCTTGGAGGGTAGGGTCTAATATAGGGTCTAACACCGTGGAGGGTAGGGTCTAACACCTTGGAGGGTAGGGTCTAACACCTTGGAGGGTAGGGTCTAACACCGTGGAGGGTAGGGTCTAACACCTTGGAGGGTAGGGTCTAACATAGGGTCTAACACCTTGGAGGGTAGAGTCTAACATAGGGTCTAACACCTTGGAGCGTAGAGTCTAACACCTTGGAGGGTAGGGTCTAACATAGGATCTAACAGCTTGGAGGGTAGGGTCTAACATAGGGTCTAACACCTTGGAGGGTAGGGTCTAACATAGGGTCTAACACCTTGGAGGGTAGGGTCTAACATAGGGTCTAACACCTTGGAGGGTAGGGTCTAACATAGGGTCTAACACCTTGGAGGGTAGGGTAGGGTCTAACATAGGGTCTAACACCTTGGAGGGTAGGGTCTAATATAGGGTCTAACACCTTGGAGGGTAGGGTCTAACACCTTGGAGGGTAGGGTCTAACACCTTGGAGGGTAGGGTCTAACACCTTGGAGGTTAGGGTCTAACACCTTGGAGGTTAGGGTCTAACACCTTGGAGGGTAGGGTCTAACACCTTGGAGGGTAGGGTCTAACACCTTGGAGGGTAGGGTCTAACATAGGGTCTAACACCTTGGAGGGTAGGGTCTAACATAGGGTCCAACACCTTGGAGGGTAGGGTCTAACACCTTGGAGGGTAGGGTCTAACATAGGGTCTAACACCTTGGAGGGTAGGGTCTAACATAGGGTCTAACATCTTGGAGGGTAGGGTCTAACATAGGATCTAACACCTTGGAGGGTAGGGTCTAACACCTTGGAGGGTAGGGTCTAACATAGGGTCTAACACCTTGGAGGGTAGGGTCTAACACCTTGGAGGGTAGGGTCTAACACCTTGGAGGGTAGGGTCTAACATACACCTTGGAGGGTAGGGTCTAACATAGGGTCTAACACCTTGGAGGGTAGGGTCTAACATAGGGTCTAACACCTTGGAGGGTAGGGTCTAACATAGGGTCTAACACCTTGGAGGGTAGGGTCTAACATAGGGTCTAACATCTTGGAGGGTAGGGTCTAACATAGGGTCTAACACCTTGGAGTGTAGGGTCTAACACCTTGGAGGGTAGGGTCTAACACCTTGGAGGGTAGGGTCTAACACCTTGGAGGGTAGGGTCTAACACCTTGGAGGGTAGGGTCTAACATAGGGTTTAACACCTTGGAGGGTAGGGTCTAACATAGGGTCTAACATCTTGGAGGGTAGGGTCTAACATAGGGTCTAACACCTTGGAGGGTAGGGTCTAACACCTTGGAGGGTAGGGTCTAACACCTGGAGGGTAGGGTCTAACACCTTGGAGGGTAGGGTATAACATAGGGTCTAACACCTTGGAGGGTAGGGTCTAACACCTTGGAGGGTAGGGTCTAATATAGGGTCTAACACCTTGGAGGGTAGGGTCTAACACCTTGGAGGGTAGGGTCTAACACCTTGGAGGGTAGGGTCTAATATAGGGTCTAACACCGTGGAGGGTAGGGTCTAACATAGGGTCTAACACCTTGGAGGGTAGGGTATAACACCTTGGAGGGTAGGGTCTAACACCGTGGAGGTTAGGGTCTAACACCTTGGAGGGTAGGGTCTAACACCTTGGAGGGTAGGGTCTAACACCTTGGAGGGTAGGGTCTAATATAGGGTCTAACACCTTGGAGGGTAGGGTCTAATACCTTGGAGGGTAGGGTCTAACACCTTGGAGGGTAGGGTCTAATATAGGGTCTAACACCGTGGAGGGTAGGGTCTAACATAGGGTCTAACACCTTGGAGGGTAGGGTATAACACCTTGGAGGGTAGGGTCTAACACCGTGGAGGTTAGGGTCTAACACCTTGGAGGGTAGGGTCTAACACCTTGGAGGGTAGGGTCTAACACCTTGTAGGGTAGGGTCTAATAAAGGGTCTAACACCGTGGAGGGTAGGGTCTAACATAGGGTCTAACACCTTGGAGGGTAGGGTCTAACATAGGGTCTAACACCTTGGAGGGTAGGGTCTAACACCTTGGAGGGTAGGGTCTAATATAGGGTCTAACACCGTGGAGGGTAGGGTCTAACATAGGGTCTAACACCTTGGAGGGTAGGGTATAACACCTTGGAGGGTAGGGTCTAACACCGTGGAGGTTAGGGTCTAACACCTTGGAGGGTAGGGTCTAACACCTTGGAGGGTAGGGTCTAATATAGGGTCTAACACCTTGGAGGGTAGGGTCTAATACCTTGGAGGGTAGGGTCTAACACCTTGGAGGGTAGGGTCTAATATAGGGTCTAACACCGTGGAGGGTAGGGTCTAACATAGGGTCTAACACCTTGGAGGGTAGGGTATAACACCTTGGAGGGTAGGGTCTAACACCGTGGAGGTTAGGGTCTAACACCTTGGAGGGTAGGGTCTAACACCTTGGAGGGTAGGGTCTAACACCTTGGAGGGTAGGGTCTAATATAGGGTCTAACACCGTGGAGGGTAGGGTCTAACATAGGGTCTAACACCTTGGAGGGTAGGGTATAACACCTTGGAGGGTAGGGTCTAACACCGTGGAGGTTAGGGTCTAACACCTTGGAGGGTAGGGTCTAACACCTTGGAGGGTAGGGTCTAACACCTTGGAGGGTAGGGTCTAATATAGGGTCTAACACCTTGGAGGGTAGGGTCTAACATAGGGTCTAACACCTTGGAGGGTAGGGTCTAACATAGGGTCTAACACCTTGGAGGGTAGGGTCTAATACCTTGGAGGGTAGGGTCTAACACCTTGGAGGGTAGGGTATAATATAGGGTCTAACACCTTGGAGGGTAGGGTCTAACACCGTGGAGGGTAGGGTCTAACACCTTGGAGGGTAGGGTCTAACACCTTGGAGGGTAGGGTCTAATATAGGGTCTAACACCGTGGAGGGTAGGGTCTAACATAGGGTCTAACACCTTGGAGGGTAGGCTCTAACATAGGGTCTAACACCTTGGAGGGTAGGGTCTAATACCTTGGAGGGTAGGGTCTAACACCTTGGAGGGTAGGGTCTAATATAGGGTCTAACACCGTGGAGGGTACGGTCTAACATAGGGTCTAACACCTTGGAGGGTAGGGTATAACACCTTGGAGGGTAGGGTCTAACACCGTGGAGGTTAGGGTCTAACACCTTGGAGGGTAGGGTCTAACACCTTGGAGGGTAGGGTCTAACACCTTGGAGGGTAGGGTCTAATATAGGGTCTAACACCGTGGAGGGTAGGGTCTAACATAGGGTCTAACACCTTGGAGGGTAGGGTCTAACATAGGGTCTAACACCTTGGAGGGTAGGGTCTAATACCTTGGAGGGTAGGGTCTAACACCTTGGAGGGTAGGGTCTAATATAGGGTCTAACACCTTGGAGGGTAGGGTCTAACACCGTGGAGGGTAGGGTCTAACACCTTGGAGGGTAGGGTCTAACACCTTGGAGGGTAGGGTCTAATATAGGGTCTAACACCGTGGAGGGTAGGGTCTAACATAGGGTCTAACACCTTGGAGGGTAGGGTCTAACATAGGGTCTAACACCTTGGAGGGTAGGGTCTAATACCTTGGAGGGTAGGGTCTAACACCTTGGAGGTTAGGGTCTAATATAGGGTCTAACACCTTGGAGGGTAGGGTCTAACACCGTGGAGGGTAGGGTCTAACACCGTGGAGGGTAGAGTCTAACACCTTGGAGGGTAGGGTCTAACATAGGGTCTAACACCGTGGAGGGTAGGGTCTAACACCTTGGAGGGTAGGGTCTAACATAGGGTCTAACACCGTGGAGGGTAGGGTCTAACACCTTGGAGGGTAGGGTCTAACACCTTGGAGGGTAGGGTCTAACACCTTGGAGGGTAGGGTCTAACATAGGTAATCCCTCTTGTTTATTATCTAGCTGTTGGTGTGGTAACGCGGCCTGTCGGTCTGTCGTGGTGGTAGTGGAGGCAGATTGGAGCTGTGGTCAGAGTGCCTGTCGGTCTGTCGTGGTGGTAGTGCAGGCAGATTGGAGCTGTGGTCAGAGTGCCTGTCGGTCTGTCGTGGTGGTAGTGGTGGTAGTGGAGGCAGAGTGGAGCTGTGAAGTGAAATGCAGTTTGCCTACGGAGCTGTGAGGGGAACGGCACCTCAGTACCTCCAGGCTCTGATCAGGCCCTACACCCAAACAAGGGCACTGCGTTCATCCACCTCTGGCCTGCTCGCCTCCCTACCACTGAGGAAGTACAGTTCCCGCTCAGCCCAGTCAAAACTGTTCGCTGCTCTGGCCCCCCAATGGTGGAACAAACTCCCTCACGACGCCAGGACAGCGGAGTCAATCACCACCTTCCGGAGACACCTGAAACCCCACCTCTTTAAGGAATACCTAGGATAGGATAAAGTAATCCTTCTCACCCCCCTTAAAAGATTTAGATGCACTATTGTAAAGTGGCTGTTCCACTGGATGTCATAAGGTGAACGCACCAATTTGTAAGTCGCTCTGGATAAGAGCGTCTGCTAAATGACTTAAATGTAAATGTAAATGTCTTTTTATCCCAGGACAAAATGTTTGTCTACAGACCAATATACAGTATGCTGCATACAGTAGAGTATATTGATATTTATCCAAGATTCTTTCTCCAATACTGTTTGTAGCTGAAATGGTCCTGCCGTGTTACCCAGAGTTCTCTGTTTTTACATGGATTCACTTTATACCTCCCCCAGAACCTTTTGTGCTACTTATCAGTGAGGCTGGGAGGCTTGGTTGACGTAGCGGTGGTGTGTTGAATGAGGCTGGGAGGCTTGGTTGCCGTGACGGTGGTGTGTTGAATGAGGCTGGGAGGCTTGGTTGCCGTGACGGTGGTGTGTTGAATGAGGCTGGGAGGCTTGGTTGCCGTGACGGTGGTGTGTTGAATGAGGCTGGGAGGCTTGGTTGCCGTGACGGTGGTGTGTTGAATGAGGCTGGGAGGCTTGGTTGCCGTGACGGTGGTGTGTTGAATGAGGCTGGGAGGCTTGGTTGCCGTGACGGTGGTGTGTTGAATGAGGCTGGGAGGCTTGGTTGCCGTGACGGTGGTGTGTTGAATGAGGCTGGGAGGCTTGGTTGCCGTGACGGTGGTGTGTTGAATGAGGCTGGGAGGCTTGGTTGCCGTGACGGTGGTGTGTTGAATGAGGCTGGGAGGCTTGGTTGCCGTGACGGTGGTGTGTTGAATGAGGCTGGGAGGCTTGGTTGCCGTGACGGTGGTGTGTTGAATGAGGCTGGGAGGCTTGGTTGCCGTGACGGTGGTGTGTTGAATGAGGCTGGGAGGCTTGGTTGCCGTGACGGTGGTGTGTTGAATGAGGCTGGGAGGCTTGGTTGCCGTGACGGTGGTGTGTTGAATGAGGCTGGGAGGCTTGGTTGCCGTGACGGTGGTGTGTTGAATGAGGCTGGGAGGCTTGGTTGCCGTGACGGTGGTGTGTTGAATGAGGCTGGGAGGCTTGGTTGCCGTGACGGTGGTGTGTGTTTATTCTGTTATCCTCTTGGTTTACACACACACACACACACACACACACACACACACACACACACACACACACACACACACACACACAGGATTCAGGTGAAGGAGAGCCATCTTGTTTTTCCCTTCCGTCCTAACACATTGAAACTCCTTGCGTTTGATAACTTGGTAATATTTCTATGTGTTTGTCTCTCTCCAGTGGAGGAGCTGATGGGTTTGACCTGACCACGGGGACATCGAGCCGACCGGCCACCGGCTTCGGCTTCAGACCAGACGAGCAGTTCTACGACTACACTTCTTCCAGATAAACCTTCCCCTTCACATAGTCTGACCAATCACCATCCACTATGAACACTGACCAATCCCCTTCACATAGTCTGACCAATCACCATCCACTATGAACACTGACCAATCCCCTTCAGATAGTCTGACCAATCACCATCCACTATGAACACTGACCAATCCCCTTCAGATAGTCTGACCAATCACCATCCACTATGAACACTGACCAATCCCCATCCACATAGTCTGACCAATCCCCATTAACACCATCCACATAGTCTGACCAATCCCCATTAACACCATCCACATAGTCTGACCAATCCCCATCCACATAGTCTGACCAATCCCCATTAACACCATCCACATAGTCTGACCAATCACCATCCACATAGTCTGACCAATCCCCATCCACATAGTCTGACCAATCCCCATTAACACCATCCACATAGTCTGACCAATCCCCATTAACACCATCCACATAGTCTGACCAATCCCCATCCACATAGTCTGACCAATCCCCATTAACACCATCCACATAGTCTGACCAATCACCATCCACATAGTCTGACCAATCCCCATCCACATAGTCTGACCAATCCCCATTAACACCATCCACATAGTCTGACCAATCACCATCCACATAGTCTGACCAATCCCCATTAACACCATCCACATAGTCTGACCAATCACCATCCACATAGTCTGACCAATCACCATCCACATAGTCTGACCAACCCTCATTCACTCACCATAGTCCGACCAACCCCCATCAACACTTAACACTGACCAACCCCCATTCACTATGAACACCGACCAACCCCCATTCACTATGAATACTGACCAACCCCCATCCACTATGAACACTGACCAACCCCCATTCACTATGAATACTGACCAACCCCCAACCCCCATTCACTATGAACACTGACCAACCCCCATTCACTATGAACACTGACCAACCCCCATTCACTATGAATACTGACCAACCCCCATTCACTATGAATACTGACCAACCCCCATTCACTATGAATACTGACCAACCCCATTCACTATGAACACTGACCAACCCCATTCACTATGAATACTGACCAACCCCCATTCACTATGAACACTGACCAACCCCATTCACTATGAACACTGACCAACCCCCATTCACTATGAACACTGACCAACCCCATCCACTATGAACACCGACCAACCCCCATTCACTATGAACACTGACCAACCCCCATTCACTATGAACACTGACCAACCCCCATTCACTATGAACACTGACCAACCCCCATTCACTATGAACACTGACCAACCCCCATTCACTATGAACACTGACCAACCCCCAACCCCCATTCACTATGAATACTGACCAACCCCATCCACTATGAATACTAACCAACCCCCATTCACTATGAACACTGACCAACCCCATTCACTATGAACACTGACCAACCCCCATTCACTATGAACACTGACCAACCCCCATTCACTAAGAACACTGACCAACCCCCATTCACTATGAACACTGGGTGTGCCTAACTAGTGTTAGTGATGTAGGGTGTATCAGGACACAGATCGGTGTGTTAGTGATGTAGGGTGTATCAGGACACAGATCGGTGTCATCAGGACACAGATCGGTGTGTTAGTGATGTAGGGTGTATCAGGAGACAGATCAGTGTGTTACCAATCAGGACACCGGTGTGTTAGTGATGTAGGGTGTATCAGGAGACAGATCAGTGTGTTAGTGATGTAGGGTGTGTCAGGACACAGACCCGGTGTGTTAGTGATCAGGGTGTGTCAGGAGACAGATCAGTGTGTTAGTGATGTAGGGTGTGTCAGGAGACAGATCAGTGTGTTGGTGATGTAGGGTGTATCAGGAGACAGATCGGTGTGTTAGTGATGTAGGGTGTGTCAGGAGACAGATCAGTGTGTTAGTGATGTAGGGTGTGTCAGGAGACAGATCAGTGTGTTAGTGATGTAGGGTGTGTCAGGACACAGATCAGTGTGTTAGTGATGTAGGGTGTATCAGGAGACAGATCAGTGTGTTAGTGATGTAGGGTGTATCAGGACACAGATCGGTGTGTTAGTGATGTAGGGTGTGTCAGGAGACAGATCGGTGTGTTAGTGATGTAGGGTGTGTCAGGACACAGATCGGTGTGTTAGTGATGTAGGGTGTGTCAGGAGACAGATCGGTGTGTTAGTGATGTAGGGTGTGTCAGGACACAGATCGGTGTGTTAGTGATGTAGGGTGTGTCAGGAGACAGATCGGTGTGTTAGTGATGTAGGGTGTGTCAGGAGACAGATCAGTGTGTTAGTGATGTAGGGTGTATCAGGAGACAGATCAGTGTGTTAGTGATGTAGGGTGTGTCAGGACACAGATCGGTGTGTTAGTGATGTAGGGTGTGTCAGGAGACAGATCGGTGTGTTAGTGATGTAGGGTGTATCAGGAGACAGATCAGTGTGTTGGTGATGTAGGGTGTGTCAGGACACAGATCGGTGTGTTAGTGATGTAGGGTGTGTCAGGAGACAGATCAGTGTGTTAGTGATGTAGGGTGTGTCAGGACACAGATCGGTGTGTTAGTGATGTAGGGTGTGTCAGGACACAGATCAGTGTGTTAGTGATGTAGGGTGTGTCAGGAGACAGATCAGTGTGTTAGTGATGTAGGGTGTGTCAGGAGACAGATCAGTGTGTTAGTGATGTAGGGTGTGTCAGGAGACAGATCGGTGTGTTAGTGATGTAGGGTGTATCAGGACACAGATCGGTGTGTTAGTGATGTAGGGTGTGTCAGGAGACAGATCGGTGTGTTAGTGATGTAGGGTGTGTCAGGACACAGATCGGTGTGTTAGTGATGTAGGGTGTGTCAGGAGACAGATCGGTGTGTTAGTGATGTAGGGTGTGTCAGGACACAGATCGGTGTGTTAGTGATGTAGGGTGTGTCAGGAGACAGATCGGTGTGTTAGTGATGTAGGGTGTGTCAGGAGACAGATCAGTGTGTTAGTGATGTAGGGTGTGTCAGGAGACAGATCGGTGTGTTAGTGATGTAGGGTGTGTCAGGAGACAGATCAGTGTGTTAGTGATGTAGGGTGTGTCAGGACACAGATCAGTGTGTTAGTGATGTAGGGTGTGTCAGGACACAGATCGGTGTGTTAGTGATGTAGGGTGTGTCAGGACACAGATCAGTGTGTTAGTGATGTAGGGTGTGTCAGGACACAGATCGGTGTGTTAGTGATGTAGGGTGTGTCAGGACACAGATCGGTGTGTTAGTGATGTAGGGTGTGTCAGGAGACAGATCAGTGTGTTAGTGACTATTGAAAACATTCTGCAGTAGCCATCATGATTTCCTTTACTTTACGTATCATCTATGTGCTAATAGTGCAAGCTGACAGCCATAGATGGGTTTTGTGTTTTTTATACCATCGATTTACTGAATTTGAAACGATTTAAAAAAGTATTATTGGAATGTTTTTATTGTTCAGGCAATGCTTTGGTAGGTGCAAATATCACGTTAGATGTTGCCTTTTATTTCAACATGAAGTCGCAGCGGGTTTAAATGATGTTTTGTAGACATGTTGATATTATCACACAAATCACGCGCACTTCTGCATGAATATGACTTAAAACTAAGGACCACTGAATCATTAATATAAAGACGGTCATCTGAATAGGATTTCAATGCAGGCTACTAAGGTAGGCCTTGAAAACACTTGCATTTAGAATTAAAGGTACTACGTATGTATGTGTTTTATTTTCACAAAATGTCCATAATATATCTGCACCAATAGTGGAATGCTAGTGTTTAACGGGATTACTTAACCGATAGTGTTGTGATATACATGTTTTGTTTGTCTCCCACCAGAGAAGGGGATCTGTTGTAAAAAAAAAAAAAAAAATGGGAAAGTTGTTTTGACTTTGTGGCTGTGTTATCTAGTAACATTCCACTCAAGTGGAAAATTTCCTGGTTGCAAAAATTCAACACTTGTTCGCTCAATTTCAGTTTATGTGAGAGAACAAGTACTGAATAGTGTAGGGAATCATTGTACCATCTAAATCACTGTGAACTATCTTTTCAATTACAAAAAAAAAAAAAAAAACGTTTTTTGAAGCTGGTGGATCAAAACCGAAAGTTAAAGGCTCAGGTGTCAGTCTCCATTATGTTACAGGGAAGTAGAATGCAGAGGAGGGGGAGATTTGTTTTGAATGCGGCATAAAGCTGTTGCAGTTCCCCCACCTTCCACACGGGGCAGAAATTCAGAATGTAGCACCTTTATAAAGTTCTTCTTCTTATATCTGCATGAACAGACAAACCACTCATGTTGTCAGCTTTGGCTCAAGGATCACGCTACTCTAGCTATATTTAACATAACCTCATATGCTCTTCAAGGCTACTGCTATTGTCTGCTTGAGTACTGCATTTAATCACCATTAAGTACTCAATACACTGTAGAGTGCGTACCTTGTGTAACTACACGTAACAAAAAATAATAGTGCACTAGTTAACTATGTATAATGTATATATACTAATCTACTTCCCTCTCCTTACTGGCCTGATATTGACTACACTATCTAGCTAAGTCCCTCTCCTTACTGGCCTGATATTGACTACACTATCTAGCTAAGTCCCTCTCCTTACTGGCCTGATATTGACTACACTATCTAGCTAAGTCCCTCTCCTTACTGGCCTTATATTGACTACACTATCTAGCTAAGTCCCTCTCCTTACTGGCCTTATATTGACTACACTATCTAGCTAAGTCCCTCTCCTTCCTGGGCTAAACTCGCTGGCTAGCTGAACTTGGCTAGTTTTAGTCCTCATTGCCAAACATCATATATACTGCACCCTCAACTTCAAAACTCCTTTGCTAGTTATTCCATCGTGTAACTAAGAAATTGCCTGGAAAAGGAGCTTCAATTCTTTGTTTTGTTGAATAGTCATGATTGGTTCGAGCTATCTGTTGTGTGGTAAGATTACTGTGGCGAAGGATATCATTGCTACTTTACCCGGATCCAAGTTCAGTTTAGAGATCCACTGGCATAGCTGAACGATCCTGACTGGTCTTGGAACCATGACAACGGGCAGCCCCTCCCCGCTTGGCTCTGAACGTTTCTGACTGGTCTTGGAACCATGACAACGGGCAGCCCCTCCCCGCTTGGCTCTGAACGTTTCTGACTGGTCTTGGAACCATGACAACGGGCAGCCCCTCCCCGCTTGGCTCTGAACGTTTCTGACTGGTCTTGGAACCATGACAACGGGCAGCCCCTCCCCGCTTGGCTTGATGGGATATGTAGTGATTTTGCCAACACAGCCAGATATGTACGGCCTTGTACCCTTAACCTTTTTTTAAAGCGACTATTTGTTGATTAAATCAGACTTTATTAATACCAGGAATGAACAAGTTAATTTACGTACAAAAATAACCATTATAAAGCAACTGTACAGAGTGCCAATGGCTACAATGAATGGTTAAATGACTTTCAGGCACGAAGGATTAACAGAGCTCCTCCTCGCCTTCTCTATAGCGCTAGTGGTGACCGAGTCCATGATTTTTCGAGTCGACTCCTGGTATCAGAGTCGTTGGAGTCGACTCTCTCTCGACAATGCTCTAAACCAGGGGTATTCAAATCTTACCATACGAAGTCTGGCGCCTGCTGGTTTTCTGTTCTACCTGATAATTAATTGCGCCCACCTGGTGTCCCAGGTCTAAATCAGTCCCTGATTAAAAAACGCAGTGGAACGGGCTTCGGGGTCCAGAGTTGCGTTTGAGGGCTCTAAATGATGCCGTGTAACTGACTGTCTAGAATTTAAACAATATCCTACATTCTAAAAGTTGTCCCAACAGTCTAAATATATGGCTCTGAGACCGAGACAGTGTTAACCAGGTGGTATTGCATTACTATATTGATGCTGGTAGACAGTGGTGTGCAGTGGTGGGCTCTTGCAATGATGGTATAACATCAGCAGGCTACATTTTGGTTTGAATAAACAGAAAGGCTTCAACGTACAGTAAATGGAGGCAGCAGTAGGAGGCGGCAGTAGGCGGCGGCAGTAGGAGGCGGCAGTAGGAGGCGGCAGTAGGAGGCGGCAGTAGGCGGCGGCGGCAGTAGGAGGCGGCAGTAGGCGGCGGCAGTAGGCGGCGGCAGTAGGAGGCGGCAGTAGGCGGCGGCGGCAGTAGGCGGCGGCAGTAGGAGGCGGCAGTAGGCGGCGGCAGTAGGAGGCGGCAGTAGGCGGCGGCAGTAGGCGGCGGCAGTAGGCAGCTGCAGTAGGAGGCGGCAGTAGGCGGCGGCAGTAGGCGGCGGCAGTATGCGGCAGCAGTAGGCGGCGGCAGTAGGTGGCGGCGGCAGTAGGTAGCAGCAATAGGCAACAGCAGTAGGCGGCGGCAGTAGGCGGCGGCAGTAGGCCGCGGTAGCAGTAGGCGCGGGCAGTAGGCGGCGGCAGTAGGCGGCAGCAGCAGTAGGCCGCGGTAGCAGTAGGCGGCGGCAGTAGGCAGCAGCAGTAGGCGGCAGCAGCAGTAGGCGGTGGCGGCAGTAGGTGGCAGGATACACTTTTTATAGCCACTTCCTATTCTGTGGCACACTTCACCATTAATTACTTCTGTTGCTGGTTGACAATATGTTGATATGTACAGTACTTTCTGTTAGAGGTTTCTTATTTTCTCAGTTTATATTAAATATGATTTTATATTAGAGCTTTTGTTTACTGTTTGTTTTATAATAGTCATGTTTATTCTTTTCTTACTTGTATTTAAAGTATGTGTTACTTTATTGTGTTACTGAGGGGAGAACAGCACAGCGGTGTATTTGATGTGAGAACAGTGTGTAGGAACTACTGTAAACCCATAGGGACTACTGTAAACCCATAGGGACTACTGTAAACCCATAGGAACTACTGTAAACCCATAGGGACTACTGTAAACCCATAGGGACTACTGTAAACCCATAGGAACTACTGTAAACCCATAGGGACTACTGTAAACCCATAGGGACTACTGTAAACCCATAGGAACTACTGTAAACCCATAGGAACTACTGTAAACCCATAGGAACTACTGTAAACCCATAGGGACTACTGTAAACCCATAGGAACTACTGTAAACCCATAGGGACTACTGTAAACCCATAGGAACTACTGTAAACCCATATAGGAACTACTGTAAACCCATAGGAACTACTGTAAACCCATAGGAACTACTGTAAACCCATAGGAACTACTGTAAACCCATAGGAACTACTGTAAACCCATATAGGAACTACTGTAAACCCATAGGAACTACTGTAAACCCATAGGAACTACTGTAAACCCATAGGAACTACTGTAAACCCATAGGAACTACTGTAAACCACTGCTTTAGCATTCTCTACTGCTGTGTAGGACCTTATAAAACCATGAGGGATTTATTGGTGTGGACTGTGAACATTAGTGCAATTAAAATCACTGTTCAAATTGATTTCTGATTTCTGATTTTTCTTAATTAAAAAAAATATGAGCTAGAAAGTATTTAATTTGAATATGAATATAATATTATGGCCTTGCATAATTGATCAGGACAATTCCCTTTTATTGTGAAAAAAACATCAGTAGCACAAACAATTGAAAACACTGAAATGAACGTTAATGCTGGGGAGAGTTGAGCCACCCTTGTTCTAGGAAACCGTGACGGAAGAAACCACATGGAAAACCTGGAAAACTCCGGTGGGATTATCTGCCTGCCGACAGACAATACGCCTCTGAACAGAGTGTCAAATCAAATGGTATTGTGTTAGTCACATGCGCCGAAAACAACAGGTGTAGACCTCAGAGTGAAATGCTTGAAGTCCCTAACCAACAGAGCCGTTACAAAAAATATGAATAAGAAATAAAAGTAACAAGTAGTTAAAGAGCTGCAGTAAAATAACAATAGCGAGACTATATACAGGGGGTACTGAGTCAATGTACTGGTTAGTAATGAGACTATATACAGGGGGTACAGAGTCAATGTACTGGTTAGTAATGAGACTATATACAGGGGGTACAGAGTCAATGTACTGGTTAGTAATGAGACTATATACAGGGGGTACAGAGTCGATGTACTGGTTAGTAATGAGACTATATACAGGGGGTACAGAGTCAATGTACTGGTTAGTAATGAGACTATATACAGGGGGTACAGAGTCAATGTACTGGTTAGTAATGAGACTATATACAGGGGGTACAGAGTCAATGTGTGGGGGCACTGGTTAGTAATGAGACTATATACAGGGAGTACAGAGTCAATGTACTGGTTAGTAATGAGACTATATACAGGGGGTACAGAGTCAATGTACTGGTTAGTAATGAGACTATATACAGGGGGTACTGAGTCAATGTACTGGTTAGTAATGAGACTATATACAGGGGGTACAGAGTCAATGTACTGGTTAGTAATGAGACTATATACAGGGGGTACAGAGTCAATGTACTGGTTAGTAATGAGACTATATACAGGGGGTACAGAGTCAATGTGCGGGGGCACTGGTTAGTAATGAGACTATATACAGGGGGTACCGAGTCAATGTGTGGGAGCACTGGTTAGTAATGAGACTATATACAGGGGGCACTGGTTAGTAATGAGACTATATACAGGGGGCACTGGTTAGTAATGAGACTATATACAGGGAGTACAGAGTCAATGTGTGGGGGCACTGGTTAGTAATGAGACTATATACAGGGAGTACAGAGTCAATGTACTGGTTAGTAATGAGACTATATACAGGGGGTACAGAGTCAATGTACTGGTTAGTAATGAGACTATATACAGGGGGTACAGAGTCAATGTGTGGGGGCACTGGTTAGTAATGAGACTATATACAGGTGGTACCCGGTACCGAGTCAATGTGTGGGGGCACTGGTTAGTAATGAGACTATATACAGGTGGTACCCGGTACCGAGTCAATGTGTGGGGGCACTGGTTAGTAATGAGACTATATACAGGTGGTACCCGGTACCGAGTCAATGTGTGGGGGCACTGGTTAGTAATGAGACTATATACAGGTGGTACCGGTACCGAGTCAATGTGTGGGGGCACTGGTTAGTAATGAGACTATATACAGGTGGTACCCGGTACCGAGTCAATGTGTGGGGGCACTGGTTAGTAATGAGACTATATACAGGTGGTACCCGGTACCGAGTCAATGTGTGGGGGCACTGGTTAGTAATGAGACTATATACAGGTGGTACCGAGTCAATGTGTGGGGGCACTGGTTAGTAATGAGACTATATACAGGTGGTACCGAGTCAATGTGTGGGGGCACTGGTTAGTAATGAGACTATATACAGGTGGTACCGAGTCAATGTGTGGGGGCACTGGTTAGTAATGAGACTATATACAGGTGGTACCCGTACCGAGTCAATGTGTGGGGGCACTGGTTAGTAATGAGACTATATACAGGTGGTACCCGGTACCGAGTCAATGTGTGGGGCACTGGTTAGTAATGAGACTATATACAGGTGGTACCCGGTACCGAGTCAATGTGTGGGGGCACTGGTTAGTAATGAGACTATATACAGGTGGTACCCGGTACCGAGTCAATGTGTGGGGGCACTGGTTAGTAATGAGACTATATACAGGTGGTACCGAGTCAATGTGTGGGGGCACTGGTTAGTAATGAGACTATATACAGGTGGTACCGAGTCAATGTGTGGGGGCACTGGTTAGTAATGAGACTATATACAGGTGGTACCCGGTACCGAGTCAATGTGTGGGGGCACTGGTTAGTAATGAGACTATATACAGGTGGTACCCGGTACCGAGTCAATGTGTGGGGGCACTGGTTAGTAATGAGACTATATACAGGTGGTACCCGGTACCGAGTCAATGTGTGGGGGCACTGGTTAGTAATGAGACTATATACAGGTGGTACCAGAGTACCGAGTCAATGTGTGGGGGCACTGGTTAGTAATGAGACTATATACAGGTGGTACCCGGTATCCGAGTCAATGTGTGGGGGCACTGGTTAGTAATGAGACTATATACAGGTGGTACCCGGTACCGAGTCAATGTGTGGGGGCACTGGTTAGTAATGAGACTATATACAGGTGGTACCGAGTCAATGTGTGGGGGCACTGGTTAGTAATGAGACTATATACAGGTGGTACCCGGTACCGAGTCAATGTGTGGGGGCACTGGTTAGTAATGAGACTATATACAGGTGAAACCCTGTACCTGAGTCAATGTGTGGGGGCACTGGTTAGTAATGAGACTATATACAGGTGGTACCAGGTCAAAATGGCCAGAAACAAAGTCAATGTGTGGGGGCACTGGTTAGTAATGAGACTATTACAGGTGGTACCAAGAAACTGAGTCAATGTGTGGGGGCACTGGTTAGTAATGAGACTATATCACAGGTGGTACTACGAGTCAATGTGTGGGGGCACTGGTTAGTAATGAGACTATATACAGGTGGTCTAACCAGAGTCAATGTGTGGGGGCACTGGTTAGTAATGAGACTATATACAGGTGGTACCTAGTACCGAGTCAATGTGTGGGGGCACTGGTTAGTAATGAGACTATATACAGGTGGTACCCGGCACCGAGTCAATGTGTGGGGGCACTGGTTAGTAATGAGACTATATACAGGTGGTACCCGGTACCGAGTCAATGTGTGGGGGCACTGGTTAGTAATGAGACTATATACAGGTGGTACCCGGTACCGAGTCAATGTGTGGGGGCACTGGTTAGTAATGAGACTATATACAGGTGGTACCCGTGTGATAGTCAATGTGGGGGCACTGGTTAGTAATGAGACTATATACAGGTGGCCTTATTGTAGTCAATGTGTGGGGGACTGGTCTTTAGTAATGAGACTATATACAGGTGGTATGTTGTACCGAGTCAATGTGTGGGGGCACTGGTTAGTAATGAGACTATATACAGGTGGTACCCGGTACCGAGTCAATGTGTGGGGGCACTGGTTAGTAATGAGACTATATACAGGTGGTACCCGGTACCGAGTCAATGTGTGGGGGCACTGGTTAGTCGAGGTAATTTAGGTAATATCTGTGTACATATTACCTAAATGACCTCGACTAACTGGTGTCCCCATACCATTCAACAGTTTAGGGTCACTTAGAAATTCCTTGTTATTGAAAGAAAAGCACTTTTTCAAATGAATCAGAAATACAGTTGTAAATGACTATTGTAGCTGGAAACTGATTCCTGATTCGGCTCATTATCAGCAACCATCACTCCTGTGTTCCAATGGAATATCTACATAGGCGTACAGAGACCCATTATCAGCAACCATCACTCCTGTGTTCCAATGGAATATCTACATAGGAGTACAGAGGCCCATTATCAGCAACCATCACTCCTGTGTTCCAATGGCACGTTGTGTTAGCTAATCCAAGTTTATCATTTTAAAAGGCTAATTGATCATTAGAAAACCCTTTGGAAATTATGATAGCACAGCTGAAAACTGTTGTTCTGATTTAAAAAAGCAATAAAACTGTCCTTCTTTAGACTAGTTGAGTATCCGGAGCATCAGCATTTGTGGGTTTGATTACAGGCTCAAAATGGCCAGAAACAAAGACCTTTCTTATGAAACTCGTCAGTCTATTCTTGTTCTCAGAAATGAAGGCTATTCCATGCGAGAAATTTCCAAGAAACCGAAGATCTCGTACAATGCTGTGTACTACTCCCTTCACAGAACAGCGCAAACTGGCTCTAACCAGAATAGAAAGAGGAGTGGGAGGCCCCGGTGCACAACTGAGTAAGATGACAAGTACATTAGAGTGTCTAGATTGAGAAACAGACGCCTCACAAGTCCTCAACTGGCAGATTCATTAAATATTACCCACAAAACACCCGTCTCTTAGAAGGCCAGCATCCCGGAGTCACCTCTTCACTGTTGACGGTGAGACTCTCTGGTTTTGTGATGAAATGTTTTAGTTGAACTTATCCCGCCGCTGTGTGACTGTTGTCTTTATGTTGCCACGGCAACCTGTATATCACTGTGTGACTGTTGTCTTTATGTTGCCAAGGCCTTATTGTATATCGCTGTGTGACTGTTGTCTTTATGTTGCCAAGGCCTTATTGTATATCGCTGTGTGACTGTTGTCTTTATGTTGCCAAGGCCTTATTGTATATCGCTGTGTGACTGTTGTCTTTATGTTGCTTATTGTAAGGCCTTATTGTATATCGCTGTGTGACTGTTGTCTTTATGTTGCCAAGGCCTTATTGTATATCGCTGTGTGACTGTTGTCTTTATGTTGCCAAGGCCTTATTGTATATCGCTGTGTGACTGTTGTCTTTATGTTGCCACGGCCTTATTGTATATCGCTGTGTGACTGTTGTCTTTATGTTGCCAAGGCCTTATTGTATATCACTGTGTGACTGTTGTCTTTATGTTGCCAAGGCCTTATTGTATATCGCTGTGTGACTGTTGTCTTTATGTTGCCAAGGCCTTATTGTATATCGCTGTGTGACTGTTGTCTTTATGTTGCCACGGCCTTATTGTATATCACTGTGTGACTGTTGTCTTTATGTTGCCAATGCAACCTGTATATCACTGTGTGACTGTTGTCTTTATGTTGCCACGGCAACCTGTATATCACTGTGGCGTTTAATGGGTTATAGAGCAAACAGTGTAATTATCACAACTAGGTCGTGTTATGGATATTTTACTGGCTTGGCTTGGCTTCCTCAGTGATTTTACACCACTACTGTACTTTATTAGTGTAACAGTATAACTTTAGACCATCCCCCCGTACTACTGCATATAAGGTATAACTTTAGACCGCCCCCCGTACTACTGCATATAAGGTGTAACTTTAGACCGTCCCCCCGTACTACTGCATATAAGGTATAACTTTAGACCGTCCCCCGTACTACTGCATATAAGGTATAACTTTAGACCGTCCCCCCGTACTACTGCATATAAGGTATAACTTTAGACCGTCCCCCTGTACTACTGCATATAAGGTATAACTTTAGACCGTCCCCCCGTACTACTGCATATAAGGTATAACTTAGACCGTCCCCCCCGTACTACTGCATATAAGGTATAACTTTAGACCGTCCCCCGCACTACTGCATATAAGGTATAACTTTAGACCGTCCCCCGCACTACTGCATATAAGGTATAACTTTAGACCGTCCCCCGTACTACTGCATATAAGGTATAACTTTAGACCGTCCCCCGTACTACTGCATATAAGGTATAACTTTAGACCGTCCCCCGTACTACTGCCTATAAGGTATAACTTTAGACCGTCCCCCGTACTACTGCATATAAGGTATAACTTTAGACCGTCCCCTGTACTACTGCATATAAGGTATAACTTTAGACCGTCCCCCTGTACTACTGCATATAAGGTATAACTTTAGACCGTCCCCCCGTACTACTGCATATAAGGTATAACTTTAGACCGTCCCCCCGTACTACTGCATATAAGGTATAACTTTAGACCGTCCCCCTGTACTACTGCATATAAGGTATAACTTTAGACCGTCCCCCGTACTACTGCATATAAGGTATAACTTTAGACCGTCCCCCTGTACTACTGCATATAAGGTATAACTTTAGACCGTCCCCCTGTACTACTGCATATAAGGTATAACTTTAGACCGTCCCCCTGTACTACTGCATATAAGGTGTTGGTCCCATGTTTCATGAACTGAAATAAAAGATTCCAGAAATGTTCCATAAATAGCACAAAAAGCTCAAATTGTGTGCAGAACTTTATTTACGTCCCTGTTAGTGAGCATTTCTCCATTTTGCCACGATAATCCATCCACCTGACAGGTGTGGCAGATCAAGAAGCTGAGTAAACAGCATGAAAGGCCATTCTAAAATGTGTACAGACGTCTCAAGTTTTGAGGGAGTGGCATGCTGACTGCAGGAATGTCCAGCGTCGTTTTAGAGAATTTGGCAGTACGTCCAACTGGCCTCACAATGTAACCACGCCAGCCCAGGACCTCCACATTCGGCTTCTTCACCTGCGGGATCGTCTGAGACCAGCCACCCAGACAGCTGATGAAACTGAGGAGTAGGTTTGAGTGCAATGCGAGGAATTTCTGCACAAACTGTCAGAAACCATCTCAGGGAAACTCATCTGCGTGCTCGTCGTCCTCACCAGGGTCTTGAACTGACTGCAGTTTGTACCCAACCATCTTCGAAGGAGAAGTGTCCTCTTCACAGACGAATCCCTGTTTCAACTGTACTGGGTAGATGAAAGACAGCATGTGTGGTGTTGTGTGTGTGAGCAGTTTGCTCATGTCAACGTTGTGAACAGAGTGCCCCATGGTAACGGTGGGGTTATGGTATGGGCAGACAGCGTGTATGGTGTCGTGTGGGAGAGGGGTTTAGTGATGTCAACGTTGTGAACAGAGTGCCCCATGGTAACGGTGGGGTTATGGTATGGGCAGACAGCGTGTATGGTGTCGTGTGGGAGAGGGGTTTAGTGATGTCAACGTTGTGAACAGAGTGCCCCATGGTAACGGTGGGGTTATGGTATGGGCAGACAGCGTGTATGGTGTCGTGTGGGCGAGGGGTTTAGTGATGTCAACGTTGTGAACAGAGTGTCCCATGGTAACGGTGGGGTTATGGTATGGGCAGACAGCGTGTATGGTGTCGTGTGGGAGAGGGGTTTAGTGATGTCAACATTGTGAACAGAGTGCCCCATGGTAACGGTGGGGTTATGGTATGGGCAGACAGCGTGTATGGTGTCGTGTGGGAGAGGGGTTTAGTGATGTCAACGTTGTGAACAGAGTGCCCCATGGTAACGGTGGGGTTATGGTATGGGCAGACAGCGTGTATGGTGTCGTGTGGGCGAGGGGTTTAGTGATGTCAACGTTGTGAACAGAGTGTCCCATGGTAACGGTGGGGTTATGGTATGGGCAGACAGCGTGTATGGTGTCGTGTGGGAGAGGGGTTTAGTGATGTCAACGTTGTGAACAGAGTGCCCCATGGTAACGGTGGGGTTATGGTATGGGCAGGCATAAGCTACGGACAACAAACACATTTTATTGATGGCAATTTGAATGCACAGAGATACTGTGACGAGATCCTGAGGCCCATCGCTGTGCCATTCATCCACAGCCATCACCTCATGTTTCAGCATGATAATACACAGAGATACTGTGACGAGATCCTGAGGCCCATCGCTGTGCCATTCATCCACCTCCACCTCATGTTTCAGCATGATAATACACAGAGATACTGTGACGAGATCCTGAGGCCCATCGCTGTGCCATTCATCCACCTCCACCTCATGTTTCAGCATGATAAAGTGGGGTTATGGTATGAACAGAGATACCATGGGGAGATCCTGAGACCCATCGCTGTGCCATTCATCCACCGTCATCACCTCATGTTTCAGCATGATAAAGTGGGGTTATGGTATGAACAGAGATACTGTGATGAGATCCTGAGGCCCATCGCTGTGCCATTCATCCACAGCCATCACCTCATGTTTCAGCATGATAAAGTGGGGTTATGGTATGAACAGAGATACCATGGGGAGATCCTGAGACCCATCGCTGTGCCATTCATCCACCTCCACCACCTCATGTTTCAGCATGATAATGCAGGGCCCCATGTCACAAGGATCTGGACACAATTCCTGGAAGCTGAAAATGTCCCAGTTCTTCCATGACCTGCATATTCACCTGACATGTCACCCATTGACCATGTTTGGGATGCTCTGGATCTACGTGTACGACAGCGTGTTCCAGTTCCCGCCAATATCCAACAACATTACAACCAATGAAGAGGAGTGGGGCAACATTCCACAGGCCACAATCAACAGCCTGATCAACTCTATGTGAAGGGGATGTGCTGCATGAGACAAATGGTCACACAAGATACTGACTGGTTTTCTGATCCACGTCCCTACCTCTTTGTTAAGGTATCTGTGACTACGAGATGCATGTCTGTATTCCCAGTCATGTGGAATCCATAGATTTAGTGTCTAATGAATCCATCTAAATTGACTGATTTCCTTATATGAACTGTAAATCTTTGAAATTGTTGCATGTTGCATTTATAATTTTTTTCAGTGTAGTTTATTGTCTAGATTCCAATGTTAGCTAGCTAGCTGGATGACTGCTCTGTTGCTATTTTGTAGAAAGCCCTTGTTGAAACTAGCCAGATGGCCACTGCTAGATAACTACCTAGCAAGATGACTAGGAAACCATTTTATTCATTCTCTATAATCCCATACTGCCAGGCCATAGCCAAATGTTAGGCTAGGTACAGTAGTTAATGTTAGCATATTCGCTAGCTAGCGAAGGACACTGCACTAACTCAGTAGCTAACACAGGCAGCTGTGTCATGGAAACGAATCCATTGTGATTTAATTATAATGCCAATACTAGCTACAGTGGTTAGCTTGTAGGAAGTATTTAGTGTTATGTACATTGCAGCGGTGCACTTAGCTGGCTGCCATCCCATAGCCTAGCCTGCATATGAAGTGTGACTGTCTCATTTCATTTAACTGTGGATGTACAGGGAAAATGTCCTATTTTTTTCCTTTTTGTTGTCACACCTGTTGACTCCCCCCACGTGGGGGTTTGTGCTCTCTGATTGGCTCAAAGTCAAGTTGTTGGCCACTGACGAGCATTGCGATTCTACAAGTAGAAATGTCAGGTTCATCGCTACTGGGTTGTCATGGAACGGCCTCTCACTGTGATCAGTACCCATCCTAGTCTATAAGCATTCATGCTTTAGCTTAAAAAATATAGATTTGTTTTGTTGGTGTTAGAGGTTTTATGATGCTTGTACCTAAACCAAAGTAGATCATTTTAAGATGGTTCTATAATCAGTTATGGTCTCTATAAGCTTCAATATGAGCTACAATATCAGGTCCTAAACCAGTTATGGTGTCTATAAGCTTCAATATCAGGTCCTAAACCAGTTATGGTCTCTATAAGCTACAATATCAGGTCCTAAACCAGTTATGGTCTCTATAAGCTACAATATCAGGTCCTAAACCAGTTATGGTCTCTATAAGCTACAATATCAGGTCCTAAACCAGTTATGGTCTCTATAAGCTACAATATCAGGTCCTAAACCAGTTATGGTCTCTATAAGCTACAATCAGGTCCTAAACCAGTTATGGTCTCTATAAGCTTCAATATCAGGTCCTAAACCAGTTATGGTCTCTATAAGCTACAATATCAGGTCCTAAACCTAGAATGAAAGTGCATCCTTGTAGCTGTGAGGGCTAATATAGTCAAAATATTTGCCTTGGGGGAAGTTGAGCCAATGGCCATGGGGTAAGTTGAGCCAATGGCCATGGGGGAAGTTGAGCCAATGGCCATGGGGTAAGTTGAGCCAATGGCCATGGGGGAAGTTGAGCCAATGGTCATGGGGGAAGTTGAGCCAATGGCCATGGGGGAAGTTGAGCCAATGGTTATGGGGGAAGTTGAGCCAATGGCCATGGGGGAAGTTGAGCCAATGGCCATGGGGGAAGTTGAGCCAATGGCCATGGGGTAAGTTGAGCCAATGGCCATGGGGTAAGTTGAGCCAATGGCCATGGGGTAAGTTGAGCCAATGGCCATGGGGAAAGTTGAGCCAATGGTCATGGGGGAAGTTGAGCCAATGGCCATGGGGGAAGTTGAGCCAATGGTTATGGGGGAAGTTGAGCCAATGGCCATGGGGGAAGTTGAGCCAATGGCCATGGGGGAAGTTGAGCCAATGGCCATGGGGGAAGTTGAGCAAATGTTGAGCAAATGTAAGTGTTTTCTTCCCAAGTGTCATGCAAGGCATTATCTCTGAGATATGAGGTAACAGGGCCTGGATTACGTTAAAAGTGTTGTTTTTTAAGTACAAAGGGGTTGTTAGGTGTTAAACCTGTGTTAAAAGATGCTTACAATATTAGAAGAGAAAAAGTGATTGTGTTGAATTGTGGGAAATAAAGATAGACATGGTTTTAAAAAGGTAGTAATATTTCATTGAGTACAGAAATTTGTAGACGGCTTAATTTACCCTGTCCCGCGGCTCAACAACCCCATACCCGGGTTGTGCCAAGAGACAGCTTTGTGGAAAAGCTATGATTTCAAAACTGTAATGTTTCCAGAGATACACAACATCCTGAAATATATGTAGATATCTTTATTAGAAATAATACTATATTTCCCTTGACAGAATGATGCTGAACCTTAAAACAAATGGCTGAACTTACCCCAGTCTCCCCTACAGTATCTTTTAAAAGATCTCGCAAATTCTAAAGGTATTATATTTTATATACTTACAGAAGAATACAGTGTGAACATAAAACAAGAAACATGTGTTAAGTGTTTGTTATGTTTTTATTAATTTAAGCACCTCCCTTTATCATTATTTTAACTGTTAAATATATTCAGATCTAAATAGTTCCAAAAGGTCCAACAGAACAAAGCAAAATGGCTTAGAAATGCAGTACTTCTGTTGTCACGGTAAATACATCTGTTGTCACGGTAAATACATCTGTTGTCACGGTAAATACTTCTGTTGTCACGGTAAATACATCTGTTGTCACGGTAAATACATCTGTTGTCACGGTAAATACATCTGTTGTCACGGTAAATACTTCTGTTGTCAGGGTAAAACCAACTGCACAACAGAACAAAATGTAAGGGACGGTGCTCATTTCAATCCCCCCAAAAAATATTAAAAAGATGACAATTATTTCAACAACAAAAAGCAAAGTTGTTCCATATAAAATTGAGTATGTAAGTGAAAGTTGTATTATCGTCTGCTGCACCAATTTTTTTTATTTTATTTTACCTTTATTTAAGAACAAATTCTTATTTTCAATGACGGCCTAGGAACAGCGGGTTAACTGCCTGTTCAGGGGCAGAACGACAGTACAACAGTTTTGGGGCATTGTCTGTCACCTTGTCAGCTCGGGGGTTTGAACTTGCAACCTTCCGGTTACTAAACGCTCTAACCACTAGGCTACCCTGCCGCCCCAGTATAGCTATCAGATGTTAACGTTTATGTTATTTGGTCAGTTTTCCTTCTTCTCCAGTCTGTGTGCTCCTCTGGAGGAGAGAGATGATTACCTCCTCAACTTCTATCAGTCTGTAGAGTAAACATTTTCAGTCATTTATTTGACATATAAATAGTTAATAGATTTTGAATTGGGTTCAAAATGAACACCGTTGATTGCTCTGCTGTTGGTACACCTCCCCCCTAGTCGTTCTTTCCCCAGCTAGGGAGTGCTGTTTTCTGGGGGACACCTCTGTATCAGCCCTTCCACCTCCACTACCTCCATCACCAAGTCACGGATGGACTGCACACTACCCAGTGGAACCGCTTCCTCCTCTCCCTCCATCCCCACTGTGTTAGACTGTAGCCCCAGAGCCTCCACTACACCCCCCAGAGCCTCTCCTCTGTCCTCTGCCTCCACTACACCCCCCAGAGCCTCTCCTCTGTCTCCTGCCTCCACTACACCCCCCAGAGCCTCTCCTCTGTCTCCTGCCTCCACTACACCCCCCAGAGCCTCTCCTCTGTCCTCTGCCTCCACTACACCCCCAGAGCCTCTCCTCTGTCTCCTGCCTCCACTACACCCCCAGAGCCTCTCCTCTGTCCTCTGCCTCCACTACACCCCCAGAGCCTCTCCTCTGTTCTCTGCCTCCACTACACCCCCAGAGCCTCTCCTCTGTCTCCTGACTCCACTACACCCCCAGAGCCTCTCCTCTGTCTCCTGCCTCCACTACACCCCCAGAGCCTCTCCTCTGTCCTCTGCCTCCACTACACCCCCAGAGCCTCTCCTCTGTCTCCTGCCTCCACTACACCCCCAGAGCCTCTCCTCTGTTCTCTGCCTCCACTACACCCCCAGAGCCTCTCCTCTGTCTCCTGCCTCCACTACACCCCCAGAGCCTCTCCTCTGTCTCCTGCCTCCACTACACCCCCCAGAGCCTCTCCTCTGTCCTCTGCCTCCACTACACCCCCCAGAGCCTCTCCTCTGTCTCCTGCCTCCACTACACCCCCAGAGCCTCTCCTCTGTTCTCTGCCTCCACTACACCCCCAGAGCCTCTCCTCTGTCCTCTGCCTCCACTACACCCCCAGAGCCTCTCCTCTGTCTCCTGCCTCCACTACACCCCCAGAGCCTCTTCTCTGTTCTCTGCCTCCACTACACCCCCAGAGCCTCTCCTCTGTCCTCTGCCTCCACTACACCCCCAGAGCCTCTCCTCTGTCTCCTGCCTCTACTACACCCCCAGAGCCTCTCCTCTGTCTCCTGCCTCCACTACACCCCCCAGAGCCTCTCCTCTGTCCTCTGCCTCCACTACACCCCCCAGAGCCTCTCCTCTGTCTCCTGCCTCCACTGTACCCCCCAGAGCCTCTCCTCTATCCCCTGCCTCCACTACACCCTGCCCAGGCCCAGTGAGTGGAGTAGTAGCACCCCCTCGTGATGTGACCAGGGTATTGCATGCAAGCAGGGCACCCTCGCGCTCAGTGACAGTAACCCTAGTGACGGAGGTAACTGCAGCTCTGTCCTCACTGCCTCCAGGCTGCATCTCTGATCCTGTGGGGTTAAGGTCATTCTGAGTCTGGGAGGCTGGTTTAGTGGGTTTAGGGTCAATCTGAGTCTGGGAGGCTGGTTTAGTGGGGTTAAGGTCCTTCTGAGTCTGGGAGGCTGGTTCAGTTGATGGGGCTGTACCAATGTTGGATGGGGCTGTACCAATGTGCTGTTCTTCCTCCTCTTCCTTCTCGTCCACGGTGAGAGGTACAGATGCCCCCTCCTTCACCCCTGCAGGAGTTTTCAGGTAGAATGCTCTGTCTGTGGCTTGTCTCTGTCTCTGACCAGTGGAGAGCACCGTGGCCTCAGGAAGAATCATACTCACTGCTGACAGAGCCTCGACACACACCGACACACTGTCACTCACTGGGCTGTTTCTGGCTTTGTCTGTGTCTGGTTTGTCTTCACTTCCTGGTGGTTGGGATGCTTTGTCTGTGTCTGGTTTGTCTTCAGTTCCTGGTGGTTGGGATGCTTTGGCTGTGTCTGTAACTTCCGGTGTCTGGGGAGCTGGTTCAGCCACAGGAAGAGGAGGCTGGGGGGAGGCGGCATAAGGTGTGATTGTGGCCAAAGGGGTGTCATGATTGACTAAGGAAGCATCAGGTTTGGTTGAGGCAGCACCAGCAGGGTAATCACTTTCAGCAGAGGACATTTCAGGTAGAGGTGAAGGGGTATCAGGTAGAGGTGAAGGGGTATCAGGTAGAGGTGAAGGGGTATCAGGTAGAGGTGAAGGGGTATCAGGTAGAGGTGAAGGGGTATCAGGCTCTGCTACAGAGACATTAGCAGTATAGGTAAGTATATGTGCTGGGGCTGGGAGTGAGAGTGGGGCTGGGTCTGGAGCCTCACTTTGTGGAGTTATGACAATGACAGGAGGAGTGAGGGCAGCCATATCTGGGACCACTGGGCCACCTTCCACCTCCAGCCTCCCAGCGCTAGAAGACGAGTTCTGCACCAGGGGAGAAGGTGCCCGCTCGGCCTGTCTGCTCAGCCCAGAGACAGCCATCTTAGCAGGGCTGGCAGGGGCGGAGAGGGGAGGGGTGCGACTGTCTGTCAGGCTGCTCTGGCTGGCACTCTGCAGGTCAGTACTGTCCACCATCAAGTTGTTCTTCCTCAGACTGGCAGCTTCTTTCACCACTGGAGAAAATGAGAGACCGAAAGGGAGGAGAAAGAATTGATTAAGTTCATACAGGAGAAGCATACAGTACATACAATCAATTATGTCATACAGGTTATACAAGAGGGTAATGGTGCTATACAAGAGGGTAATGGTGCTATACAGGTTATACAAGAGGGTAATGGTGTTATACAGGTTATACAAGAGGGTAATGGTGTTATACAAGAGGGTAATGGTGCTATACAGGTTATACAAGAGGGTAATGGTGTTATACAGGTTATACAAGAGGGTAATGGTGCTATACAAGAGGGTAATGGTGCTATACAGGTTATACAAGAGGGTAATGGTGTTATACAGGTTATACAAGAGGGTAATGGTGTTATACAAGAGAGTAATGGTGCTATACAGGGTATACAAGAGGGTAATGGTGTTATACAAGAGAGTAATGGTGCTATACAGGGTATACAAGAGGGTAATGGTGTTATAGGGTATGGTGTTATACAAGAGGTAATGGTGCTATGTTATACAAGAGGGTAATGGTGCTATACAGGTGTATACAAGAGGAGTAATGGTGGTATACAAGAGGGTAATGGTGTTATACAAGAGAGTAATGGTGCTATACAGGGTATACAAGAGGGTAATGGTGTTATACAAGAGAGTAATGGTGCTATACAGGGTATACAAGAGGGTAATGGTGCTATACAAGATGGTAATGATGTTATACAGGAGGGTAATGGTGCTATAGGGTATACACGAGGGTAATGCTGTTATACACTGGGGTAATGGTGCTATACAGGGTATACAATAGGGTAATGGTGTCATGCAGGGGGGTAATGGTGCTATACATGGGGGTAATGGTGCTATGGGTTGGGGTAATGGTGCTATACAGGGGGGTAATGGTGCTATACAGGGGGGTAATGGTGCTATACACTTCTATTACTGCCAGTAGAAAAGACACGGGATGGATTTTTGGTAACTTATTTTAGAACATGGGAGACCAAAAGGGAACACAGTGAAATGTGTTCATTTTTATATGCAATGGGTTGATAAGTGGTTGTACTTTAGTAGAATGGGTTGGGTTGATAAGTGGTTGTCTCCTATACTTTAGTAGAATGGGTTGGGTTGATAAGTAGTTGTCTCCTATAGCTACTTTAGTAGAATGGGACTAGTTAACAACCCCATAGACATATAAAATAGTTAACTTCCCCATAGACTTTAGTAGAACCCTGAACACTGACATAAACTAGACTAGTTAAACAACATAACATATAAACCCTAGACTAGTTAACAACCCCATGACATATAAACACCAGACAGGGAACTAAACATAGAATATGAACCCTAGACTAGTTAACAACCCCATAGACATATAAACACCTAGAATATGGTCTAACAATCATAGACATATATAAACAGACTAGTTAACAACCTCTGATTGAAACCAGACAAGTTAACAACCCCATAGACATATAAACACCTAGACTAGTTAACAACCCCATAGACATATAAACCCCTAGACTAGTTAACAACCCCATAGACATATAAACCCCTAGACTAGTTAACAACCCCATAGACATATAAACCCTAGACTAGTTAACAACCCCATAGACATATAAACCCCTAGACTAGTTAACAACCCCATAGACATATAAACCCCTAGACTAGTTAACAACCCCATAGACATATAAACACCTAGACTAGTTAACAACCCCATAGACATATAAACCCCTAGACTAGTTAACAACCCCATAGACATATAAACCCCTAGACTAGTTAACAACCCCATAGACATATAAACACCTAGACTAGTTAACAACCCCATAGACATATAAACCCCTAGACTAGTTAACAACCCCATAGACATATAAACCCCTAGACTAGTTAACAACCCCATAGACATATAAACACCTAGACTAGTTAACAACCCCATAGACATATAAACCCCTAGACTAGTTAACAACCCCATAGACATATAAACCCCTAGACTAGTTAACAACCCCATAGACATATAAACACCTAGACTAGTTAACAACCCCATAGACATATAAACACCTAGACTAGTTAACAACCCCATAGACATATAAACCCTAGACTAGTTAACAACCCCATAGACATATAAACACCTAGACTAGTTAACAACCCCATAGACATATAAACCCCTAGACTAGTTAACAACCCCATAGACATATAAACCCTAGACTAGTTAACAACCCCATAGACATATAAACCCTAGACTAGTTAACAACCCCATAGACATATAAACCCTAGACTAGTTAACAACCCCATAGACATATAAACACCTAGACTAGTTAACAACCCCATAGACATATAAACACCTAGACTAGTTAACAACCCCATAGACATATAAACACCTAGACTAGTTAACAACCCCATAGACATATAAACACCTAGACTAGTTAACAACCCCATAGACATATAAACACCTAGACTAGTTAACAACCCCATAGACATATAAACCCCTAGACTAGTTAACAACCCCATAGACATATAAACACCTAGACTAGTTAACAACCCCATAGACATATAAACCCCTAGACTAGTTAACAACCCCATAGACATATAAACACCTAGACTAGTTAACAACCCCATAGACATATAAACACCTAGACTAGTTAACAACCCCATAGACATATAAACACCTAGACTAGTTAACAACCCCATAGACATATAAACCCCTAGACTAGTTAACAACCCCATAGACATATAAACACCTAGACTAGTTAACAACCCCATAGACATATAAACACCTAGACTAGTTAACAACCCCATAGACATATAAACACCTAGACTAGTTAACAACCCCATAGACATATAAACCCCTAGACTAGTTAACAACCCCATAGACATATAAACACCTAGACTAGTTAACAACCCCATAGACATATAAACCCCTAGACTAGTTAACAACCCCATAGACATATAAACCCCTAGACTAGTTAACAACCCCATAGACATATAAACCCCTAGACTAGTTAACAACCCCATAGACATATAAACACCTAGACTAGTTAACAACCCCATAGACATATAAACACCTAGACTAGTTAACAACCCCATAGACATATAAACCCTAGACTAGTTAACAACCCCATAGACATATAAACCCCTAGACTAGTTAACAACCCCATAGACATATAAACACCTAGACTAGTTAACAACCCCATAGACATATAAACCCCTAGACTAGTTAACAACCCCATAGACATATAAACCCCTAGACTAGTTAACAACCCCATAGACATATAAACCCCTAGACTAGTTAACAACCCCATAGACATATAAACACCTAGACTAGTTAACAACCCCATAGACATATAAACACCTAGACTAGTTAACAACCCCATAGACATATAAACCCCTAGACTAGTTAACAACCCCATAGACATATAAACCCCTAGACTAGTTAACAACCCCATAGACATATAAACCCTAGACTAGTTAACAACCCCATAGACATATAAACCCCTAGACTAGTTAACAACCCCATAGACATATAAACACCTAGACTAGTTAACAACCCCATAGACATATAAACCCCTAGACTAGTTAACAACCCCATAGACATATAAACCCCTAGACTAGTTAACAACCCCATAGACATATAAACACCTAGACTAGTTAACAACCCCATAGACATATAAACCCCTAGACTAGTTAACAACCCCATAGACATATAAACCCCTAGACTAGTTAACAACCCCATAGACATATAAACCCCTAGACTAGTTAACAACCCCATAGACATATAAACCCCTAGACTAGTTAACAACCCCATAGACATATAAACACCTAGACTAGTTAACAACCCCATAGACATATAAACCCCTAGACTAGTTAACAACCCCATAGACATATAAACCCCTAGACTAGTTAACAACCCCATAGACATATAAACCCCTAGACTAGTTAACAACCCCATAGACATATAAACCCCTAGACTAGTTAACAACCCCATAGACATATAAACCCCTAGACTAGTTAACAACCCCATAGACATATAAACACCTAGACTAGTTAACAACCCCATAGACATATAAACCCCTAGACTAGTTAACAACCCCATAGACATATAAACCCCTAGACTAGTTAACAACCCCATAGACATATAAACACCTAGACTAGTTAACAACCCCATAGACATATAAACACCTAGACTAGTTAACAACCCCATAGACATATAAACACCTAGACTAGTTAACAACCCCATAGACATATAAACAACCCCTAGACTAGTTAACAACCCCATAGACATATAAACCCCTAGACTAGTTAACAACCCCATAGACATATAAACCCCTAGACTAGTTAACAACCCCATAGACATATAAACACCTAGACTAGTTAACAACCCCATAGACATATAAACACCTAGACTAGTTAACAACCCCATAGACATATAAACCCCTAGACTAGTTAACAACCCCATAGACATATAAACACCTAGACTAGTTAACAACCCCATAGACATATAAACCCCTAGACTAGTTAACAACCCCATAGACATATAAACACCTAGACTAGTTAACAACCCCATAGACATATAAACCCCTAGACTAGTTAACAACCCCATAGACATATAAACACCTAGACTAGTTAACAACCCCATAGACATATAAACCCCTAGACTAGTTAACAACCCCATAGACATATAAACCCCTAGACTAGTTAACAACCCCATAGACATATAAACACCTAGACTAGTTAACAACCCCATAGACATATAAAACCCCATAGACCTAGACTAGTTAACAACCCCATAGACATATAAACACCTAGACTAGTTAACAACCCCATAGACATATAAACACCTAGACTAGTTAACAACCCCATAGACATATAAACCCCTAGACTAGTTAACAACCCCATAGACATATAAACACCTAGACTAGTTAACAACCCCATAGACATATAAACACCTAGACTAGTTAACAACCCCATAGACATATAAACCCCTAGACTAGTTAACAACCCCATAGACATATAAACCCCTAGACTAGTTAACAACCCCATAGACATATAAACCCCTAGACTAGTTAACAACCCCATAGACATATAAACACCTAGACTAGTTAACAACCCCATAGACATATAAACCCCTAGACTAGTTAACAACCCCATAGACATATAAACCCCTAGACTAGTTAACAACCCCATAGACATATAAACCCCTAGACTAGTTAACAACCCCATAGACATATAAACACCTAGACTAGTTAACAACCCCATAGACATATAAACCCCTAGACTAGTTAACAACCCCATAGACATATAAACACCTAGACTAGTTAACAACCCCATAGACATATAAACCCCTAGACTAGTTAACAACCCCATAGACATATAAACCCCTAGACTAGTTAACAACCCCATAGACATATAAACACCTAGACTAGTTAACAACCCCATAGACATATAAACCCCTAGACTAGTTAACAACCCCATAGACATATAAACCCTAGACTAGACATTAACAACCCCATAGACATATAAACCCCTAGACTAGTTAACAACCCCATAGACATATAAACACCTAGACTAGTTAACAACCCCATAGACATATAAACCCCTAGACTAGTTAACAACCCCATAGACATATAAACCCTAGACTAGTTAACAACCCCATAGACATATAAACCCCTAGACTAGTTAACAACCCCATAGACATATAAACCCCTAGACTAGTTAACAACCCCATAGACATATAAACCCCTAGACTAGTTAACAACCCCATAGACATATAAACCCCTAGACTAGTTAACAACCCCATAGACATATAAACCCCTAGACTAGTTAACAACCCCATAGACATATAAACACCTAGACTAGTTAACAACCCCATAGACATATAAACACCTAGACTAGTTAACAACCCCATAGACATATAAACCCCTAGACTAGTTAACAACCCCATAGACATATAAACCCCTAGACTAGTTAACAACCCCATAGACATATAAACCCCTAGACTAGTTAACAACCCCATAGACATATAAACCCTAGACTAGTTAACAACCCCATAGACATATAAACCCCTAGACTAGTTAACAACCCCATAGACATATAAACCCCTAGACTAGTTAACAACCCCATAGACATATAAACCCCTAGACTAGTTAACAACCCCATAGACATATAAACACCTAGACTAGTTAACAACCCCATAGACATATAAACCCTAGACTAGTTAACAACCCCATAGACATATAAACCCCTAGACTAGTTAACAACCCCATAGACATATAAACCCCTAGACTAGTTAACAACCCCATAGACATATAAACCCTAGACTAGTTAACAACCCCATAGACATATAAACCCCTAGACTAGTTAACAACCCCATAGACATATAAACCCCTAGACTAGTTAACAACCCCATAGACATATAAACCCCTAGACTAGTTAACAACCCCATAGACATATAAACTAGACTAGTTAAGACTAGACATATTAGACTAGTTAACAACCCCATAGACATATAAACCCCTAGACTAGTTAACAACCCCATAGACATATAAACACCTAGACTAGTTAACAACCCCATAGACATATAAACCCCTAGACTAGTTAACAACCCCATAGACATATAAACCCCTAGACTAGTTAACAACCCCATAGACATATAAACCCCTAGACTAGTTAACAACCCCATAGACATATAAACCCCTAGACTAGTTAACAACCCCATAGACATATAAACACCTAGACTAGTTAACAACCCCATAGACATATAAACCCCTAGACTAGTTAACAACCCCATAGACATATAAACCCTAGACTAGTTAACAACCCCATAGACATATAAACACCTAGACTAGTTAACAACCCCATAGACATATAAACCCCTAGACTAGTTAACAACCCCATAGACATATAAACACCTAGACTAGTTAACAACCCCATAGACATATAAACCCTAGACTAGTTAACAACCCCATAGACATATAAACACCTAGACTAGTTAACAACCCCATAGACATATAAACCCTAGACTAGTTAACAACCCCATAGACATATAAACCCCTAGACTAGTTAACAACCCCATAGACATATAAACACCTAGACTAGTTAACAACCCCATAGACATATAAACCCCTAGACTAGTTAACAACCCCATAGACATATAAACACCTAGACTAGTTAACAACCCCATAGACATATAAACACCTAGACTAGTTAACAACCCCATAGACATATAAACACCTAGACTAGTTAACAACCCCATAGACATATAAACCCTAGACTAGTTAACAACCCCATAGACATATAAACCCTAGACTAGTTAACAACCCCATAGACATATAAACCCCTAGACTAGTTAACAACCCCATAGACATATAAACCCCTAGACTAGTTAACCCCATAGACATATAAACCCCTAGACTAGTTAACAACCCCATAGACATATAAACCCCTAGACTAGTTAACAACCCCATAGACATATAAACCCCTAGACTAGTTAACAACCCCATAGACATATAAACACCTAGACTAGTTAACAACCCCATAGACATATAAACCCCTAGACTAGTTAACAACCCCATAGACATATAAACCCCTAGACTAGTTAACAACCCCATAGACATATAAACCCCTAGACATATAAACCCTAGACTAGTTAACAACCCCATAGACATATAAACCCTAGACTAGTTAACAACCCCATAGACATATAAACCCCTAGACTAGTTAACAACCCCATAGACATATAAACCCCTAGACTAGTTAACAACCCCATAGACATATAAACACCTAGACTAGTTAACAACCCCATAGACATATAAAACCTAGACTAGTTAACAACCCCATAGACATATAAACCCCTAGACTAGTTAACAACCCCATAGACATATAAACACCTAGACTAGTTAACAACCCCATAGACATATAAACCCCTAGACTAGTTAACAACCCCATAGACATATAAACACCTAGACTAGTTAACAACCCCATAGACATATAAACCCCTAGACTAGTTAACAACCCCATAGACATATAAACCCCTAGACTAGTTAACAACCCCATAGACATATAAACACCTAGACTAGTTAACAACCCCATAGACATATAAACACCTAGACTAGTTAACAACCCCATAGACATATAAACCCCTAGACTAGTTAACAACCCCATAGACATATAAACCCCTAGACTAGTTAACAACCCCATAGACATATAAACCCTAGACTAGTTAACAACCCCATAGACATATAAACCCTAGACTAGTTAACAACCCCATAGACATATAAACCCTAGACTAGTTAACAACCCCATAGACATATAAACCCTAGACTAGTTAACAACCCCATAGACATATAAACCCCTAGACTAGTTAACAACCCCATAGACATATAAACCCCTAGACTAGTTAACAACCCCATAGACATATAAACCCCTAGACTAGTTAACAACCCCATAGACATATAAACCCCTAGACTAGTTAACAACCCCATAGACATATAAATATAAAACCTAGACTAGTTAACAACCCCATAGACATATAAACCCCTAGACTAGTTAACAAGACATATAAACCCCCCCATAGACATATAAACCCCTAGACTAGTTAACAACCCCATAGACATATAAACCCTAGACTAGTTAACAACCCCATAGACATATAAACCCCTAGACTAGTTAACAACCCCATAGACATATAAACCCCTAGACTAGTTAACAACCCCATAGACATATAAACCCCTAGACTAGTTAACAACCCCATAGACATATAAACTAGTTAACAACCCCATAGACATATAAACACCTAGACTAGTTAACAACCCCATAGACATATAAACCCCTAGACTAGTTAACAACCCCATAGACATATAAACCCTAGACTAGTTAACAACCCCATAGACATATAAACCCCTAGACTAGTTAACAACCCCATAGACATATAAACCCCTAGACTAGTTAACAACCCCATAGACATATAAACCCCTAGACTAGTTAACAACCCCATAGACATATAAACACCTAGACTAGTTAACAACCCCATAGACATATAAACCCCTAGACTAGTTAACAACCCCATAGACATATAAACCCCTAGACTAGTTAACAACCCCATAGACATATAAACCCCTAGACTAGTTAACAACCCCATAGACATATAAACACCTAGACTAGTTAACAACCCCATAGACATATAAACCCTAGACTAGTTAACAACCCCATAGACATATAAACCCCTAGACTAGTTAACAACCCCATAGACATATAAACACCTAGACTAGTTAACAACCCCATAGACATATAAACCCCTAGACTAGTTAACAACCCCATAGACATATAAACCCTAGACTAGTTAACAACCCCATAGACATATAAACACCTAGACTAGTTAAAACCCCCAGTTAACAACCCCATAGACATATAAACACCTAGACTAGTTAACAACCCCATAGACATATAAACCCCTAGACTAGTTAACAACCCCATAGACATATAAACCCCTAGACTAGTTAACAACCCCATAGACATATAAACACCTAGACTAGTTAACAACCCCATAGACATATAAACCCCTAGACTAGTTAACAACCCCATAGACATATAAACCCCTAGACTAGTTAACAACCCCATAGACATATAAACCCCTAGACTAGTTAACAACCCCATAGACATATAAACACCTAGACTAGTTAACAACCCCATAGACATATAAACCCCTAGACTAGTTAACAACCCCATAGACATATAAACCCCTAGACTAGTTAACAACCCCATAGACATATAAACCCCTAGACTAGTTAACAACCCCATAGACATATAAACACCTAGACTAGTTAACAACCCCATAGACATATAAACCCCTAGACTAGTTAACAACCCCATAGACATATAAACCCTAGACTAGTTAACAACCCCATAGACATATAAACCCCTAGACTAGTTAACAACCCCATAGACATATAAACCCTAGACTAGTTAACAACCCCATAGACATATAAACCCCTAGACTAGTTAACAACCCCATAGACATATAAACCCCTAGACTAGTTAACAACCCCATAGACATATATAAACCCCTAGACTAGTTAACAACCCCATAGACATATAAACCCCTAGACTAGTTAACAACCCCATAGACATATAAACCCTAGACTAGTTAACAACCCCATAGACATATAAACCCCAGACTAGTTAACAACCCCCCATAGACATATAAACCCCTAGACTAGTTAACAACCCCATAGACATATAAACCCCTAGACTAGTTAACAACCCCATAGACATATAAACCCTAGACTAGTTAACAACCCCATAGACATATAAACACCTAGACTAGTTAACAACCCCATAGACATATAAAACCCCTAGACTAGTTAACAACCCCATAGACATATAAACCCCTAGACTAGTTAACAACCCCATAGACATATAAACCCATAGACTAGTTAATAAGACATATAAACCCTAGACTAGTTAACAACCCCATAGACATATAAACCCCTAGACTAGTTAACAACCCCATAGACATATAAACCCCTAGACTAGTTAACAACCCCATAGACATATAAACCCCTAGACTAGTTAACAACCCCATAGACATATAAACCCCTAGACTAGTTAACAACCCCATAGACATATAAACACCTAGACTAGTTAACAACCCCATAGACATATAAACCCTAGACTAGTTAACAACCCCATAGACATATAAACACCTAGACTAGTTAACAACCCCATAGACATATAAACCCTAGACTAGTTAACAACCCCATAGACATATAAACCCTAGACTAGTTAACAACCCCATAGACATAGTTAAACACCTAGACTAGTTAACAACCCCATAGACATATAAACCCTAGACTAGTTAACAACCCCATAGACATATAAACCCCTAGACTAGTTAACAACCCCATAGACATATAAACCCCTAGACTAGTTAACAACCCCATAGACATATAAACCCCTAGACTAGTTAACAACCCCATAGACATATAAACCCCTAGACTAGTTAACAACCCCATAGACATATAAACCCCTAGACTAGTTAACAACCCCATAGACATATAAACCCTAGACTAGTTAACAACCCCATAGACATATAAACCCCTAGACTAGTTAACAACCCCATAGACATATAAACCCCTAGACTAGTTAACAACCCCATAGACATATAAACCCTAGACTAGTTAACAACCCCATAGACATATAAACCCCTAGACTAGTTAACAACCCCATAGACATATAAACCCCTAGACTAGTTAACAACCCCATAGACATACAAAAACCCTAGACTAGTTAACAACCCCATAGACATATAAACCCCTAGACTAGTTAACAACCCCATAGACATATAAACCCCTAGACTAGTTAACAACCCCATAGACATATAAACATACTAGTTAAACCCCTAGACTAGTTAACAACCCCATAGACATATAAACCCCTAGACTAGTTAACAACCCCATAGACATATAAACACCTAGACTAGTTAACAACCCCATAGACATATAAACACCTAGACTAGTTAACAACCCCATAGACATATAAACCCTAGACTAGTTAACAACCCCATAGACATATAAACCCCTAGACTAGTTAACAACCCCATAGACATATAAACCCCTAGACTAGTTAACAACCCCATAGACATATAAACCCCTAGACTAGTTAACAACCCCATAGACATATAAACCCCTAGACTAGTTTAACAACCCCATAGACATATAAACACCTAGACTAGTTAACAACCCCATAGACATATAAACACCTAGACTAGTTAACAACCCCATAGACATATAAACCCCTAGACTAGTTAACAACCCCATAGACATATAAACCCTAGACTAGTTAACAACCCCATAGACATATAAACCCCTAGACTAGTTAACAACCCCATAGACATATAAACCCCTAGACTAGTTAACAACCCCATAGACATATAAACCCCTAGACTAGTTAACAACCCCATAACAACATAGATATAAACCCCTAGACTAGTTAACAACCCCATAGACATATAGTTAACACCTAGACTAGTTAACTAGTTAACCCCATAGACATATAAACCCCTAGACTAGTTAACAACCCCATAGACATATAAACCCCTAGACTAGTTAACAACCCCATAGACATATAAACCCCTAGACTAGTTAACAACCCCATAGACATATAAACCCTAGACTAGTTAACAACCCCATAGACATATAAACACCTAGACTAGTTAACAACCCCATAGACATATAAACCCCTAGACTAGTTAACAACCCCATAGACATATAAACCCCTAGACTAGTTAACAACCCCATAGACATATAAACCCTAGACTAGTTAACAACCCCATAGACATATAAACCCCTAGACTAGTTAACAACCCCATAGACATATAAACCCTAGACTAGTTAACAACCCCATAGACATATAAACACCTAGACTAGTTAACAACCCCATAGACATATAAACCCTAGACTAGTTAACAACCCCATAGACATATAAACCCCTAGACTAGTTAACAACCCCATAGACATATAAACCCCTAGACTAGTTAACAACCCCATAGACACCCCTAGACTAGTTAACAACCCCATAGACATATAAACCCCTAGACTAGTTAACAACCCCATAGACATATAAACCCCTAGACTAGTTAACAACCCCATAGACATATAAACACCTAGACTAGTTAACAACCCCATAGACATATAAACCCCTAGACTAGTTAACAACCCCATAGACATATAAACACCTAGACTAGTTAACAACCCCATAGACATATAAACACCTAGACTAGTTAACAACCCCATAGACATATAAACCCCTAGACTAGTTAACAACCCCATAGACATATAAACACCTAGACTAGTTAACAACCCCATAGACATATAAACCCCTAGACTAGTTAACAACCCCATAGACATATAAACCCTAGACTAGTTAACAACCCCATAGACATATAAACCCCTAGACTAGTTAACAACCCCATAGACATATAAACCCTAGACCTAGACTAGTTAACAACCCCATAGACATATAAACACCTAGACTAGTTAACAACCCCATAGACATATAAACCCCTAGACTAGTTAACAACCCCATAGACATATAAACACCTAGACTAGTTAACAACCCCATAGACATATAAACACCTAGACTAGTTAACAACCCCATAGACATATAAACCCCTAGACTAGTTAACAACCCCATAGACATATAAACCCCTAGACTAGTTAACAACCCCATAGACATATAAACCCCTAGACTAGTTAACAACCCCATAGACATATAAACCCCTAGACTAGTTAACAACCCCATAGACATATAAACCCCTAGACTAGTTAACAACCCCATAGACATATAAACCCCTAGACTAGTTAACAACCCCATAGACATATAAACCCTAGACTAGTTAACAACCCCATAGACATATAAACCCCTAGACTAGTTAACAACCCCATAGACATATAAACCCCTAGACTAGTTAACAACCCCATAGACATATAAACCCCTAGACTAGTTAACAACCCCATAGACATATAAACCCTAGACTAGTTAACAACCCCATAGACATATAAACCCCTAGACTAGTTAACAACCCCATAGACATATAAACCCTAGACTAGTTAACAACCCCATAGACATATAAACACTAGACTAGTTAACAACATAGACATATAAACACCTAACAGTTAACAACCCCATAGACATATAAACCCTAGACTAGTTAACAACCCCATAGACATATAAACTAGACTAGTTAACAACCTAGACTAGTTAACAACCCCATAGACATATAAACCCTAGACTAGTTAACAACCCCATAGACATATAAACCCCTAGACTAGTTAACAACCCCATAGACATATAAACCCTAGACTAGTTAACAACCCCATAGACATATAAACCCCTAGACTAGTTAACAACCCCATAGACATATAAACCCCTAGACTAGTTAACAACCCCATAGACATATAAACCCCTAGACTAGTTAACAACCCCATAGACATATAAACCCCTAGACTAGTTAACAACCCCATAGACATATAAACACCTAGACTAGTTAACAACCCCATAGACATATAAACCCTAGACTAGTTAACAACCCCATAGACATATAAACCCCTAGACTAGTTAACAACCCCATAGACATATAAACCCCTAGACTAGTTAACAACCCCATAGACATATAAACCCCTAGACTAGTTAACAACCCCATAGACATATAAACCCCTAGACTAGTTAACAACCCCATAGACATATAAACCCCTAGACTAGTTAACAACCCCATAGACATATAAACCCTAGACTAGTTAACAACCCCATAGACATATAAACCCCTAGACTAGTTAACAACCCCATAGACATATAAACCCCTAGACTAGTTAACAACCCCATAGACATATAAACACCTAGACTAGTTAACAACCCCATAGACATATAAACCCTAGACTAGTTAACAACCCCATAGACATATAAACCCTAGACTAGTTAACAACCCATAGACATATAAACCCCTAGACTAGTTAACAACCCCATAGACATATAAACACCTAGACTAGTTAACAACCCCATAGACATATAAACCCTAGACTAGTTAACAACCCCATAGACATATAAACCCCTAGACTAGTTAACAACCCCATAACAACATATAAACCCCTAGACTAGTTAACAACCCCATAGACATATAAACACCTAGACTAGTTAACAACCCCATAGACATATAAACCCCTAGACTAGTTAACAACCCCATAGACATATAAACACCTAGACTAGTTAACAACCCCATAGACATATAAACACCTAGACTAGTTAACAACCCCATAGACATATAAACACCTAGACTAGTTAACAACCCCATAGACATATAAACACCTAGACTAGTTAACAACCCATAGACATAGACATATAAACACCTAGACTAGTTAACAACCCCATAGACATATAAACCCTAGACTAGTTAACAACCCCATAGACATATAAACACCTAGACTAGTTAACAACCCCATAGACATATAAACCCCTAGACTAGTTAACAACCCCATAGACATATAAACCCTAGACTAGTTAACAACCCCATAGACATATAAACCCCTAGACTAGTTAACAACCCCATAGACATATAAACACCTAGACTAGTTAACAACCCCATAGACATATAAACACCTAGACTAGTTAACAACCCCATAGACATATAAACACCTAGACTAGTTAACAACCCCATAGACATATAAACACCTAGACTAGTTAACAACCCCATAGACATATAAACACCTAGACTAGTTAACAACCCCATAGACATATAAACCCCTAGACTAGTTAACAACCCCATAGACATATAAACACCTAGACTAGTTAACAACCCCATAGACATATAAACCCCTAGACTAGTTAACAACCCCATAGACATATAAACACCTAGACTAGTTAACAACCCCATAGACATATAAACACCTAGACTAGTTAACAACCCCATAGACATATAAACACCTAGACTAGTTAACAACCCCTAGTTAGACATATAAACACCTAGACTAGTTAACAACCCCATAGACATATAAACACCTAGACTAGTTAACAACCCCATAGACATATAAACACCTAGACTAGTTAACAACCCCATAGACATATAAACACCTAGACTAGTTAACAACCCCATAGACATATAAACACCTAGACTAGTTAACAACCCCATAGACATATAAACCCCTAGACTAGTTAACAACCCCATAGACATATAAACCCCTAGACTAGTTAACAACCCCATAGACATATAAACCCCTAGACTAGTTAACAACCCCATAGACATATAAACCCCTAGACTAGTTAACAACCCCATAGACATATAAACCCCTAGACTAGTTAACAACCCCATAGACATATAAACCCCTAGACTAGTTAACAACCCCATAGACATATAAACCCTAGACTAGTTAGCAAAACACCTAGACTAGTTAACAACCCCTAGTTAACAACCCCATAGACATATAAACCCTAGACTAGTTAACAACCCCATAGACATATAAACCCCTAGACTAGTTAACAACCCCATAGACATATAAACCCCTAGACTAGTTAACAACCCCATAGACATATAAACCCCTAGACTAGTTAACAACCCCATAGACATATAAACCCCTAGACTAGTTAACAACCCCATAGACATATAAACCCCTAGACTAGTTAACAACCCCATAGACATATAAACATAGACTAGTTAACAACCCCATAGACATATAAACCCCTAGACTAGTTAACAACCCCATAGACATATAAACCCCTAGACTAGTTAACAACCCCATAGACATATAAACCCCTAGACTAGTTAACAACCCCATAGACATATAAAACCCTAGACTAGTTAACAACCCCATAGACATATAAACCCCTAGACTAGTTAACAACCCCATAGACATATAAACCCCTAGACTAGTTAACAACCCCATAGACATATAAACCCCTAGACTAGTTAACAACCCCATAGACATATAAAACCTAGACTAGTTAACAACCCCATAGACATATAAACCCCTAGACTAGTTAACAACCCCATAGACATATAAACCCCTAGACTAGTTAACAACCCCATAGACATATAAACCCTAGACTAGTTAACAACCCCATAGACATATAAACCCCTAGACTAGTTAACAACCCCATAGACATATAAACCCCTAGACTAGTTAACAACCCCATAGACATATAAACCCCTAGACTAGTTAACAACCCCATAGACATATAAACCCCTAGACTAGTTAACAACCCCATAGACATATAAACCCTAGACTAGTTAACAACCCCATAGACATATAAACCCTAGACTAGTTAACAACCCCATAGACATATAAACACCTAGACTAGTTAACAACCCCATAGACATATAAACCCCTAGACTAGTTAACAACCCCATAGACCCTAGACTAGTTAGACATATAAACCCCTAGACTAGTTAACAACCCCATAGACTAGATATAAACCCCTAGACTAGTTAACAACCCCATAGACATATAAACACCTAGACTAGTTAACAACCCCATAGACATATAAACCCCTAGACTAGTTAACAACCCCATAGACATATAAACCCTAGACTAGTTAAGTTAACAACCCCATAGACATATAAACCCCTAGACTAGTTAACAACCCCATAGACATATAAACCCTAGACTAGTTAACAACCCCATAGACATATAAACCCCTAGACTAGTTAACAACCCCATAGACATATAAACCCCTAGACTAGTTAACAACCCCATAGACATATAAACCCCTAGACTAGTTAACAACCCCATAGACATATAAACCCCTAGACTAGTTAACAACCCCATAGACATATAAACCCCTAGACTAGTTAACAACCCCATAGACATATAAACACCTAGACTAGTTAACAACCCCATAGACATATAAACCCCTAGACTAGTTAACAACCCCATAGACATATAAACCCCTAGACTAGTTAACAACAACCCCATAGACATATAAACCCCTAGACTAGTTAACAACCCCATAGACATATAAACACCTAGACTAGTTAACAACCCCATAGACATATAAACACCTAGACTAGTTAACAACCCCATAGACATATAAAACCACCTAGACTAGTTAACAACCCCATAGACATATAAACCCTAGTTAACACCCCATAGACTAGTTAACAACCCCATAGACTAGTTAACAACCCCATAGACATATAAACACCTAGACTAGTTAACAACCCCATAGACATATAAACACCTAGACTAGTTAACAACCCCATAGACATATAAACCCCTAGACTAGTTAACAACCCCATAGACATATAAACACCTAGACTAGTTAACAACCCCATAGACATATAAACACCTAGACTAGTTAACAACCCCATAGACATATAAACCCCTAGACTAGTTAACAACCCCATAGACATATAAACCCCTAGACTAGTTAACAACCCCATAGACATATAAACCCCTAGACTAGTTAACAACCCCATAGACATATAAACACCTAGACTAGTTAACAACCCCATAGACATATAAACACCTAGACTAGTTAACAACCCCATAGACATATAAACACCTAGACTAGTTAACAACCCCATAGACATATAAACACCTAGACTAGTTAACAACCCCATAGACATATAAACACCTAGACTAGTTAACAACCCCATAGACATATAAACCCCTAGACTAGACATATAAACACCTAACTAGTTAACAACCCCATAGACATATAAACACCTAGACTAGTTAACAACCCCATAGACATATAAACACCTAGACTAGTTAACAACCCCATAGACATATAAACACCTAGACTAGTTAACAACCCCATAGACATATAAACACCTAGACTAGTTAACAACCCCATAGACATATAAACACCTAGACTAGTTAACAACCCCATAGACATATAAACCCCTAGACTAGTTAACAACCCCATAGACATATAAACCCCTAGACTAGTTAACAACCCCATAGACATATAAAACCCTAGACTAGTTAACAACATAGACATATAAACCCCTAGACTAGTTAACAACCCCATAGACATATAAACCCCTAGACTAGTTAACAACCCCATAGACATATAAACCCCTAGACTAGTTAACAACCCCATAGACATATAAACACCTAGACTAGTTAACAACCCCATAGACATATAAACCCCTAGACTAGTTAACAACCCCATAGACATATAAACCCCTAGACTAGTTAACAACCCCATAGACATATAAACCCCTAGACTAGTTAACAACCCCATAGACATATAAACCCCTAGACTAGTTAACAACCCCATAGACATATAAACACCTAGACTTGCAAAAACCCATAAACATACAAAAAAAACTAAACAATACCAAAACGAAACAAACCACCCTCGTCACACCTTGACCTAACCAAAATAATAAAGATAACTAAAGATTAGGCAGTGACACATCTTATATGGTGAGCTACCGAGTGGCAAGGACAGGCAAGCTCCATACTATTGTGGAGGACTTCTTTCTTCCTGCTGCCGTGGATATGGCTGGGACAATGCTGGGGGAAAAGGCTCAAAAAACTATACAGCCCAATGTCTTCATCAAACAACACTGTTTCACGACGCATCAGTGACATGGCAGGAGATGCTTTGAAACAATTACTGCTTCACATACAAGCCCGTGAATTATATGCGTTACATCTGGATGAGTCAACAGGCCTGGCACAGCTCCTGGTATATGTCTGTTACAGCTGGATGAGTCAACAGGCCTGGCACAGCTCCTGGTATATGTCTGTTACAGCTGGATGAGTCAACAGGCCTGGCACAGCTCCTGGTATATGTCTGTTACAGCTGGATGAGTCAACAGGCCTGGCACAGCTCCTGGTATATGTCTGTTACAGCTGGGTGAGTCAACAGACGTGGCGGGCCTGGCACAGCTCCTGGTATATGTCTGTTACAGCTGGATGAGTCAACAGGCCTGGCACAGCTCCTGGTATATGTCTGTTACAGCTGGATGAGTCAACAGGGCCTGGCACAGCTCCTGGTATATGTCTGTTACAGCTGGATGAGTCAACAGACCTGGCACAGCTCCTGGTATATGTCTGTTACAGCTGGATGAGTCAACAGGGCCTGGCACAGCTCCTGGTATATGTCTGTTACAGCTGGATGAGTCAACAGGGCCTCACAGCTCCAGTTACAGCTGGATGAGTCAACAGACCTGGCACAGCTCCTGGTATATGTCTGTTACAGCTGGATGAGTCAACAGGGCCTGGCACAGCTCCTGGTATATGTCTGTTACAGCTGGATGAGTCAACAGGGCCTGGCACAGCTCCTGGTATATGTCTGTTACAGCTGGATGAGTCAACAGACCTGGCACAGCTCCTGGTATATGTCTGTTACAGCTGGATGAGTCAACAGACCTGGCACAGCTCCTGGTATATGTCTGTTACAGCTGGATGAGTCAACAGGGCCTGGCACAGCTCCTGGTATATGTCTGTTACAGCTGGATGAGTCAACGGGCCTGGCACAGCTCCTGGTATATGTCTGTTACAGCTGGATGAGTCAACAGGGCCTGGCACAGCTCCTGGTATATGTCTGTTACAGCTGGATGAGTCAACGGGCCTGGCACAGCTCCTGGTATATGTCTGTTACAGCTGGATGAGTCAACAGACATGGAGGGCCTGGCACAGCTCCTGGTATATGTCTGTTACAGCTGGATGAGTCAACGGGCCTGGCACAGCTCCTGGTATATGTCTGTTACAGCTGGATGAGTCAACAGACGTGGTGGGCCTGGCACAGCTCCTGGTATATGTCCGTTACGTTTATGGGGGGTCAATTAAGGAAGACATCCTCTTCTGGAAACCAGGACAACATGAGAGGAATGGTACCGGACAGCTTTGTGACATCAAATGGACTTGGTGGTCAAGATGTGTTCTGTATTGATGGCGTAAAAGCCATGGCAGGGAGACATAGTGGAGTGGTAACGCGCGTGCAAGCAGTTACTACCATCGCCACTTGGGTCACTGCAGCATCCCCCTAGAGGCTCTTGGGTCACTGCAGCATCCCCCTAGAGGCTCTTGGGTCACTGCAGCATCCCCCTAGAGGCTCTTGGGTACACTGCAGCATCCCCCTAGAGGCTCTTGGGTAGACTGCAGCATCCCCCTAGAGGCTCTTGGGTAGACTGCAGCATCCCCCTAGAGGCTCTTGGGTCACTGCAGCATCCCCCTAGAGGCTCTTGGGTCACTGCAGCATCCCCCTAGAGGCTCTTGGGTACACTGCAGCATCCACCTAGAGGCTCTTGGGTACACTGCAGCATCCACCTAGAGGCTCTTGGGTAGACTGCAGCATCCACCTAGAGGCTCTTGGGTCACTGCAGCATCCCCCTAGAGGCTCTTGGGTACACTGCAGCATCCACCTAGAGGCTCTTGGGTACACTGCAGCATCCACCTAGAGGCTCTTGGGTACACTGCAGTATCCACCTAGAGGCTCTTGGGTAGACTGCAGCATCCACCTAGAGGCTCTTGGGTACACTACAGCATCCACCGAGAGGCTCTTGGGTACACTGCAGCATCCACCGAGAGGCTCTTGGGTACACTGCAGCATCCACAGAGAGGCTCTTGGGTAGACTGCAGCATCCACAGAGAGGCTCTTGGGTACACTACAGCATCCACCTAGAGGCTCTTGGGTACACTACAGCATCCACCTAGAGGCTCTTGGGTACACTACAGCATCCACCGAGAGGCTCTTGGGTAGACTGCAGCATCCACAGAGAGGCTCTTGGGTACACTACAGCATCCACCTAGAGGCTCTTGGGTACACTACAGCATCCACCGAGAGGCTCTTGGGTACACTACAGCATCCACCGAGAGGCTCTTGGGTACACTGCAGCATCCACCGAGAGGCTCTTGGGTACACTGCACATCCACCGAGAGGCTCTTGGGTACACTGCAGCATCCACCGAGAGGCTCTTGGGTACACTGCAGCATCCACCGAGAGGCTCTTGGGTACACTGCAGCATCCCCCTAGAGGCTCTTGGGTACACTGCAGCATCCACAGAGAGGCTCTTGGGTACACTGCAGCATCCACAGAGAGGCTCTTGGGTACACTACAGCATCCACAGAGAGGCTCTTGGGTACACTGCAGCATCCACCGAGAGGCTCTTGGGTAGACTGCAGCATCCCCCTAGAGGCTCTTGGGTACACTGCAGCATCCACCTAGAGGCTCTTGGGTACACTGCAGCATCCACCGAGAGGCTCTTGGGTACACTGCAGCATCCACCCGAGAGGCTCTTGGGTAGACTGCAGCATCCACCGAGAGGCTCTTGGGTAGACTGCAGCATCCCCCTAGAGGCTCTTGGGTAGACTGCAGCATCCACCGAGAGGCTCTTGGGTAGACTGCAGCATCCCCCTAGAGGCTCTTGGGTAGACTGCAGCATCCACCGAGAGGCTCTTGCTGCCAAGGGAACAGCTTGAAAGATGTTTTGGACACTACAGTGAAAATGGTTAACTTGTTAAAGCAAGGCCCCTGAACTCTCGTGTATTTGATGTATTATGCAATGATATCAGCAGTGATCATGTAACGCTTTTACAACAACCAGTGAGCTGGTTTTCAAGGGGCAAAGTATTGACACTTTTTTTTAAATTAAGAGACGAGGTTTTTGCTGACCATAATTTTCACTTGTCTGACCGCTTGCATGATGACGAGTTTCTCACACGACAGGCGAGGATGTTTTTACTCGCCTGAATGATCTGAATCTAGGATTACAGGGACTCTCCTCAACTATATTCAATGTGGGGGACAAAATTGAGGCTATGATTAAGAAGTTGGAGCTCTTTTCAGTCTGCATTAACAAGGACAACACACAGGTTGGAGCTCTTCTCTGTCTGCATTAACAAGGACAACACACAGGTTGGAGCCCCTCTCTGTCTGCATTAACAAGGACAACACACAGGTTGGAGCTCTTCTCTGTCTGCATTAACAAGGACAACACACAGGTTGGAGCTCTTCTCTGTCTGCATTATCAAGGACAACACACAGGTTGGAGCTCTTCTCTGTCTGCATTAACAAGGACAACACACAGGTTGGAGCTCTTCTCTGTCTGCATTAACAAGGACAACACACAGGTTGTAGCCCCTCTCTGTCTGCATTATCAAGGACAACACACAGGTTGGAGCTCTTCTCTGTCTGCATTAACAAGGACAACACACAGGTTGTAGCCCCTCTCTGTCTGCATTAACAAGGACAACACACAGGTTGGAGCTCTTCTCTGTCTGCATTAACAAGGACAACACACAGGTTGGAGCTCTTCTCTGTCTGCATTAACAAGGACAACACACAGGTTGTAGCTCTTCTCTGTCTGCATTAACAAGGACAACACACAGGTTGGAGCTCTTCTCTGTCTGCATTAACAAGGACAACACACAGGTTGGAGCTCTTCTCTGTCTGCATTAACAAGGACAACACACAGGTTGGAGCTCTTCTCTGTCTGCATTAACAAGAACAACACACAGGTTGGAGCTCTTCTCTGTCTGCATTAACAAGGACAACACACAGGTTGGAGCTCTTCTCTGTCTGCATTAACAAGGACAACACACAGGTTGGAGCTCCTCTCTGTCTGCATTAACAAGGACAACACACAGGTTGGAGCCCCTCTCTGTCTGCATTAACAAGGACAACACACAGGTTGGAGCTCTTCTCTGTCTGCATTAACAAGGACAACACACAGGTTGGAGCTCTTCTCTGTCTGCATTAACAAGGACAACACACAGGTTGGAGCTCTTCTCAGTCTGCATTAACAAGGACAACACACAGGTTGGAGCACACAGGTTCTCTGTCTGCATTAACAAGGACAACACACAGGTTGGAGCCCCTCTCTGTCTGCATTAACAAGGACAACACACAGGTTGGAGCTCTTCTCAGTCTGCATTAACAAGGACAACACACAGGTTGGAGCTCTTCTCAGTCTGCATTCACAAGGACAACACACAGGTTGGAGCCCCTCTCTGTCTGCATTAACAAGGACAACACACAGGTTGGAGCTCTTCTCAGTCTGCATTAACAAGGACAACACACAGGTTGGAGCCCCTCTCTGTCTGCATTCACAAGGACAACACACAGGTTGGAGCTCTTCTCTGTCTGCATTAACAAGGACAACACACAGGTTGGAGCCCCTCTGTCTGCATTAACAAGGACAACACACAGGTTGGAGCTCTTCTCTGTCTGCATTAACAAGGACAACACACAGGTTGGAGCCCCTCTCTGTCTGCATTAACAAGGACAACACACAGGTTGGAGCCCCTCTCTGTCTGCATTAACAAGGACAACACACAGGTTGGAGCTCTTCTCTGTCTGCATTAACAAGGACAACACACAGGTTGGAGCCCCTCTGTCTGCATTAACAAGGACAACACACAGGTTGGAGCCCCTCTCTGTCTGCATTAACAAGGACAACACACAGGTTGGAGCCCCTCTCTGTCTGCATTAACAAGGACAACACACAGGTTGGAGTCTGCATTAACAAGGACCCTCTCTGTCTGCATTAACAAGGACAACACACAGGTTGGAGCCCTCTCTGTCTGCATTAACAAGGACAACACACAGGTTGGAGCCCCTCTCTGTCTGCATTAACAAGGACAACACACAGGTTGGAGCCCCTCTCTGTCTGCATTAACAAGGACAACACACAGGTTGGAGCCCCTCTCTGTCTGCATTAACAAGGACAACACACAGGTTGGAGCCCCTCTCTGTCTGCATTAACAAGGACAACACACAGGTTGGAGCCCCTCTCTGTCTGCATTAACAAGGACAACACACAGGTTGGAGCCCCTCTCTGTCTGCATTAACAAGGACAACACACAGGTTGGAGCCCCTCTCTGTCTGCATTAACAAGGACAACACACAGGTTGGAGCCCCTCTCTGTCTGCATTAACAAGGACAACACACAGGTTGGAGCTCCTCTCTGTCTGCATTAACAAGGACAACACACAGGTTGGAGCCCCTCTCTGTCTGCATTAACAAGGACAACACACAGGTTGGAGCTCTTCTCTGTCTGCATTAACAAGGACAACACACAGGTTGGAGCCCCTCTCTGTCTGCATTAACAAGGACAACACACAGGTTGGAGCTCCTCTCTGTCTGCATTAACAAGGACAACACACAGGTTGGAGCCCTCTCTGTCTGCATTAACAAGGACAACACACAGGTTGGAGCCCCTCTCTGTCTGCATTAACAAGGACAACACACAGGTTGGAGCCCCTCTCTGTCTGCATTAACAAGGACAACACACAGGTTGGAGCCCCTCTCTGTCTGCATTAACAAGGACAACACACAGGTTGGAGCCCCTCTCTGTCTGCATTAACAAGGACAACACACAGGTTGGAGCCCCTCTCTGTCTGCATTAACAAGGACAACACACAGGTTGGAGCCCTCTCTGTCTGCATTAACAAGGACAACACACAGGTTGGAGCCCCTCTCTGTCTGCATTAACAAGGACAACACACAGGTTGGAGCCCCTCTCTGTCTGCATTAACAAGGACAACACACAGGTTGGAGCCCCTCTCTGTCTGCATTAACAAGGACAACACACAGGTTGGAGCCCCTCTCTGTCTGCATTAACAAGGACAACACACAGGTTGGAGCCCCTCTCTGTCTGCATTAACAAGGACAACACACAGGTTGGAGCCCCTCTCTGTCTACATTAACAAGGACAACACACAGGTTGGAGCCCCTCTCTGTCTACATTAACAAGGACAACACACAGGTTGGAGCCCCTCTCTGTCTGCATTAACAAGGACAACACACAGGTTGGAGCTCTTCTCTGTCTGCATTAACAAGGACAACACACAGGTTGGAGCCTAATGAGGATCAGTTTTGTCTGCATTGTTCACACAGGTTGGAGCCTCATGTCTGTTAACCCCCAGTTTTGGATTGTTCCCATTGTCTGCATTTAACCCCCAGTTTTGGATTGTTCAACCATTAGCTGTTAACCCCAGTTTTGGATTGTCTCACCATTAGCTGTTAACCCCAGTTTTGGATTGTTCACACATTAGCTGTTAACCCCCAGTTTTGGATTGCATTAACAAGGACAACACACATTAGCTGTTAACCCCCAGTTTTGGATTGTTCTGCATTAGCAAGGACCACCAGTTTTGGATTGTTCACAACATTAGCTTTAGCCCCAGTTTTGGATTGTTGGAGCCCCATTAGCTGTTAACAAGGACCCCAGTTTTGGATTGTTCACCATTAGCTGTTAGGACAACCACAGTTTTGGATTGTTCACCATTAGTCTGCATTAACAAGGACAACCCAGTTTTGGATTGTTGGACCATTAGCTGCATTAACAAGGACCCCAGTTTTGGATTGTTCTGTCTGCATTAGCTGTTAACCCCAGTTTTGGATTGTTCTGCATTAGCTGTTAACCCCAGTTTTGATTGTTCTGCATTAGCACAGGTTGGAGCTCTTCTCTAACAAGGACAACACACAGGTTAACCCCAGTTTTGGATTGTTCACCATTAGCTGTTAACAAGGACCCCAGTTTTGGATTGTTCACCATTAGCTGTTAACCCCAGTTTTGGATTGTTCACCATTAGCTGTTAACCCCCAGTTTTGGATTGTTCACCATTAGCTGTTAACAAGGACCCCAGTTTTGGATTGTTCACCATTAGCTGTTAACCCCCAGTTTTGGATTGTTCACCATTAGCTGTTAACTGCATTAACAAGGACCCCAGTTTTGGATTGTTCGCCATTAGCTGTTAACCCCCAGTTTTGGATTGTTCACCATTAGCTGTTAACCCCCAGTTTTGGATTGTTCACCATTAGCTGTTAACCCCCAGTTTTGGATTGTTCACCATTAGCTGTTAACCCCCAGTTTTGGATTGTTCACCATTAGCTGTTAACCCCCAGTTTTGGATTGTTCGCCATTAGCTGTTAACCCCCAGTTTTGGATTGTTCACCATTAGCTGTTAACCCCCAGTTTTGGATTGTTCACCATTAGCTGTTAACCCCAGTTTTGGATTGTTCCCATTAGCTGTTAACCCCAGTTTTGGATTGTTCACCATTAGCTGTTAACCCCCAGTTTGGGATTGTTCACCATTAGCTGTTAACCCCCAGTTTTGGATTGTTCACCATTAGCTGTTAACCCCCAGTTTTGGATTGTTCGCCATTAGCTGTTAACCCCCAGTTTTGGATTGTTCACCATTAGCTGTTAACCCCCAGTTTTGGATTAAATTGCTATTTTCTTGAGAGCCTTGCAATATTTCAGGGGAGCTTATAGGAGGAGTAATTTAATGACGATTTCCTCTCCTTTTAATGAGTGATCAGCGATGGTCGTAACTGGTCATATTCTTCATGACAGGCAATGAATAGGCCTAATCAAATCACCATGATATGTGCTCTTCTCACTGAATTTGGAGCGTGGAAACAAATTGCAACCACGTACCTATGTGAGAGTTGATTCTCGGCCTTCACTAGCATGGAAAGTAAATACAGGCTAGGCACAGACTGTGTGTGGAAAATGATTTAAGACTGAGACTCTCTCCAATTACAACCCAACATTGCAGAGTTATGTGCATCCTTTCAAGCACACCCTTCTCATTAACCTGTGGTGAGTTATTCACAATTTTTGATGAACAATTAAGGTTTGATATGTAAGATGGTTAAATAAAGAGCAAAAATATTAATTATTATTATTTGTGCCCTGGTCCTATAAGAGCTCTTTGTCACTTTCCACGAGCCGGGTTGTGATGAAAAACTCACACTCATTCTTATGTTTAATAAATGTATCGTATAGTGTGCGTGTGGCAAGCTTTACAACGATGGCAAAACTGTATATATAAAGAGAATCCTGGTCCCTGGATGACAGACAGAAGCAGGTAAACTCACCTTTGTCCACCTCGTTGGTCAGAATGTCCAGTAGAATGTCTTCATAAACGTTTTCCACTTTGATGAAGTTGGTGTAATCAGCAAAGATGTACTGGTCCAACTTCTGCAGGTCCTGTAAAGTGTTGGTTTCACGGTTTATATTCTGATGAACTAACAGTACCTGCTCCAACGTTACTTTAATTTGATAGGGTGAGATGTGGATGGACTGAGACCATCAGCCCTGGGATATATCTAGCATATAATGACTGATATAAAGAGACAAAAGGTTACCAGCGTACATACCGGTTTGTGTGCCGGCGCCAGGTTCCTCCTGATAGCAGGAAGCGTGATGTCAACCAGAGCCTCCTGAAAGATCCTCTTCCTCACCGTGCTACTGTCATGGTCATATTGCTGCAGGGAACAACCACAGAACAAGAATGTTACGAGACTCTACACCCTGTTATAGACATATTGCTAAAGGAAAGATGCATCAATCAATCAATAAAACAATCAATCAATCCATCAACTAATCAATGAACCAATCAATCCATAAATCTAACCAACCAACCAGTCAACCAATTAATCACAACAAGACAACCACACAAAACAACCACACAACAAGACAACCACAACAAGACAACCACACAACAAGACAACCACACAAGATAACAAGACAACCACACAAGACAACAAGACAACCACACAAGACAACCACAACAAGACAACCACACAACAAGACAACCACACAACAAGTGTTAGACAGAATAACCAAGGCTGAGTTTCTCCTAGTCAACTATGAATTCACTGAAAGTAAGCTACAGCAGGTAGGGGAGTGTTGCATCATACAGACAGAAGGCAGGAGGTATGAAGCTACAGTCAGAAGGCAGGAGGTACGGAGCTACAGTCAGAAGGCAGGAGGTATGAAGCTACAGTCAGAAGGCAGGAGGTATGGAGCTACAGACAGAAGGCAGGAGGTATGGAGCTACAGCAGGTAGGGGAGTGTTGCATCGTACAGACAGAAGGCAGGAGGTACGGAGCTACAGACAGAAGGCAGGAGGTATGAAGCTACAGACAGAAGGCAGGAGGTATGGAGCTACAGCAGGTAGGGGAGTGTTGCATCGTACAGACAGAAGGCAGGAGGTACGGAGCTACAGACAGAAGGCAGGAGGTATGAAGCTACAGACAGAAGGCAGGAGGTATGGAGCTACAGCAGGTAGGGGAGTGTTGCATCGTACAGTCAGAAGGCAGGAGGTATGAAGCTACAGACAGAAGGCAGGAGATATGGAGCTACAGTCAGAAGGCAGGAGGTATGAAGCTACAGTCAGAAGGCAGGAGGTATGAAGCTACAGTCAGAAGGCAGGAGGTATGGAGCTACAGTCAGAAGGCAGGAGGTATGAAGCTACAGACAGAAGGCAGGAGGTGTGAAGCTACAGTCAGAAGGCAGGAGGTATGGAGCTACAGACAGAAGGCAGGAGGTATGAAGCTACAGGCAGGAGGTACGGAGCTACAGTCAGAAGGCAGGAGGTATGAAGCTACCGACAGAAGGCAGGAGGTATGGAGCTACAGACAGAAGGCAGGAGGTATGGAGCTACAGACAGAAGGCAGGAGGTATGAAGCTACAGACAGAAGGCAGGAGGTATGAAGCTACAGACAAAAGGCAGGAGGTGGGAATCTACAGTCAGAAGGCAGGAGGTGTAAATCAACAGTCAGAAGGCAGGAGGTATGGAGCTACAGTCAGAAGGCAGGAGGTGTGAATCTACAGTCAGAAGGCAGGAGGTGTAAATCAACAGTCAGAAGGCAGGAGGTACGGAGCTACAGACAGAAGGCAGGAGGTATGAAGCTACAGTCAGAAGGCAGGAGGTACAGAGCTACAGTCAGAAGGCAGGAGGTATGAAGCTACCGACAGAAGGCAGGAGGTATGGAGCTACAGACAGAAGGCAGGAGGTACGGAGCTACAGACAGAAGGCAAGAGGTATGAAGCTACAGACAGAAGGCAGGAGGTATGAAGCTACAGACAAAAGGCAGGAGGTATGAAGCTACAGACAGAAGGCAGGAGGTGTAAATCAGAAGGCAGGAGGTATGGAGCTACAGTCAGAAGGCAGGAGGTGTGAATCTACAGTCAGAAGGCAGGAGGTGTGAATCTACAGTCAGAAGGCAGGAGGTGTGAATCTACAGTCAGAAGGCAGGAGGTATGAAGCTACAGACAGAAGGCAGGAGGTATGAAGCTACAGACAGAAGGCAGGAGGTATGAAGCTCTGTCTGTTATCTCACCTTGAGGACTCTGAGCTTTGCTTTCTCCATGGCTGAGGTGAGTTTGGAAGCGTTGTCATTCAGTGAGCTCTGGAGGAGCAATTTAAAGGTGTACACGGCATTCTCTATCAGCTACAACACAGAAACACAGCATTCTCCATCAGCTACAACACAGAAACACACAGCATTCTCCATCAGCTACAACACAGAAACACACAGCATTCTCCATCAGCTACAACACAGAAACACAGCATTCTCTATCAGCTACAACACAGAACCACACAACATTCTCTGTCAGCTACAACACAGAAACACACAGCATTCTCTATCAGCTACAACACAGAACCACACAGCATTCTCCATCAGCTACAACACAGAAACACACAGCATTCTCTATCAGCTACAACACAGAACCACACAGCATTCTCTATCAGCTACAACACAGAAACACACAGCATTCTCTATCAGCTACAACACAGAACCACACAGCATTCTCTATCAGCTACAACACAGAAACACACAGCATTCTCTATCAGCTACAACACAGAACCACACAGCATTCTCTATCAGCTACAAGACAGAAACACACAGCATTCTCCATCAGCTACAACACAGAAACACACAGCATTCTCTATCAGCTACAACACAGAACCACACAGCATTCTCTATCAGCTACAACACAGAACCACACAGCATTCTCTATCAGCTACAACACAGAACCACACAGCATTCTCTGTCAGCTACAACACAGAAACACACAGCATTCTCTATCAGCTACAACACAGAACCACACAGCATTCTCTATCAGCTACAACACAGAAACACACAGCATTCTCTATCAGCTACAAGACAGAAACACACAGCATTCTCTATCAGCTACAACACAGAACCACACAGCATTCTCTATCAGCTACAACACAGAAACACACAGCATTCTCCATCAGCTACAACATAGAACCACACAGCATTCTCTGTCAGCTACAACACAGAAAAACACAGCATTCTCTGTCAGCTACAACACAGAAACACACAGCATTCTCTATCAGCTACAACACAGAAACACACAGCATTCTCTGTCAGCTACAACACAGAAACACAGCATTCTCTATCAGCTACAACACAGAACCACACAGCATTCTCTATCAGCTACAACACAGAAACACACAGCATTCTCTGTCAGCTACAACACAGAAACACACAGCATTCTCCATCAGCTACAACACAGAACCACACAGCATTCTCCATCAGCTACAAGACAGAACCACACAGCATTCTCTATCAGCTACAACAAGACAGAACCACACAGCATTCTCTATCAGCTACAACACAGAAACACACAGCATTCTCTATCAGCTACAACACAGAACCACACAGCATTCTCCATCAGCTACAACACAGAAACACACAGCATTCTCCATCAGCTACAACACAGAACCACACAGCATTCTCTATCAGCTACAACACAGAAACACACAGCATTCTCCATCAGCTACAACACAGAAACACACAGCATTCTCTATCAGCTACAAGACAGAACCACACAGCATTCTCTATCAGCTACAACACAGAAACACACAGCATTCTCCATCAGCTACAACACAGAACCACACAGCATTCTCTATCAGCTACAACACAGAAACACACAGCATTCTCTATCAGCTACAACACAGAACCACACAGCATTCTCCATTCATTCTCCATCAGCTACAACACAGAACCTACAACATCAGCTACAACACAGAAACACACAGCATTCTCCATCAGCTACAACACAGAACCACACAGCATTCTCTATCAGCTACAACAAGACAGAACCACACAGCATTCTCTATCAGCTACAACACAGAAACACACAGCATTCTCTATCAGCTACAACAAGACAGAACCACATAGGATAACATCTCATCCAAATCTGAGATGTGAGGAAATGGTATGTTGTAGAATATACAGAAAAGAGATTAACGACAGAGTTAGTTTTTTGTCAAGTCTAGGTCTACTTTTGACATGTCCTACAGTATCTGTCTAACCTGATGCATGTCTATCTGTACACTGTGGATCAGAACTAACCTGTTGCATGTCTATCTGTACGCTGTGGATCAGAACTAACCTGTTGCATGTCTATCTGTACGCTGTGGATCAGAACTAACCTGCATGTCTATCTGTCTATCTGCTGCATGTCTGTGGATCAGAACTAACCTGCTGCATGTCTATCTGTACGCTGTGGATCAGAACTAACCTGATGCATGTCTATCTGTACGCTGTGGATCAGAACTAACCTGTTGCATGTCTATCTGTACGCTGTGGATCAGAACTAACCTGCTGCATGTCTATCTGTATGCAGTGGATCAGAACTAACCTGTTGCATGTCTATCTGCGTGCAGTGGATCAGAACTAACCTGCTGCATGTCTATCTGTACGCTGTGGATCAGAACTAACCTGCTGCATGTCTATCTCAGAACTAACCTGCTGCATGTCTATCTGTACGCTGTGGATCAGAACTAACCCTGTCTATCTGCGTGCAGTGGATCAGAACTAACCTGCTGCATGCATGTGGATCATCTGTTGTATGTCTATCTGCGTGCAGTGGATCAGAACTAACCTGCTGCATGTCTATCTGTACGCTGTGGATCAGAACTATCCTGTTGTATGTCTATCTGCGTGCAGTGGATCAGAACTAACCTGCTGCATGTCTATCTGTACGCTGTGGATCAGAACTAACCTGCTGCATGTCTATCTGTACGCTGTGGATCAGAACTAACCTGTTGCATGTCTATCTGTACGCTGTGGATCAGAACTAACCTGTTGCATGTCTATCTGCGTGCAGTGGATCAGAACTAACCTGCTGCATGTCTATCTGTACGCTGTGGATCAGAACTAACCTGTTGTATGTCTATATGTACGCTGTGGATCAGAACTAACCTGTTGCATGTCTATCTGTACGCTGTGGATCAGAACTAACCTGCTGCATGTCTATCTGCGTGCAGTGGATCAGAACTAACCTGTTGCATGTCTATCTGTACGCTGTGGATCAGAACTAACCTGTTGCATGTCTATCTGTACGCTGTGGATCAGAACTAACCTGCTGCATGTCTATCTGTACGCTGTGGATCAGAACTAACCTGTTGCATGTCTATCTGTACGCTGTGGATCAGAACTAACCTGCTGCATGTCTATCTGTACGCTGTGGATCAGAACTAACCTGCTGCATGTCTATCTGTACGCTGTGGATCAGAACTAACCTGATGCATGTCTATCTGTACGCTGTGGATCAGAACTAACCTGTTGCATGTCTATCTGTACGCTGTGGATCAGAACTAACCTGCTGCATGTCTATCTGTATGCAGTGGATCAGAACTAACCTGTTGCATGTCTATCTGCGTGCAGTGGATCAGAACTAACCTGCTGCATGTCTATCTGTACGCTGTGGATCAGAACTAACCTGCTGCATGTCTATCTGTACGCTGTGGATCAGAACTAACCTGCTGCATGTCTATCTGTACGCTGTGGATCAGAACTAACCTGCTGCATGTCTATCTGTACGCTGTGGATCAGAACTAACCTGTTGTATGTCTATCTGCGTGCAGTGGATCAGAACTAACCTGCTGCATGTCTATCTGTACGCTGTGGATCAGAACTATCCTGTTGTATGTCTATCTGCGTGCAGTGGATCAGAACTAACCTGCTGCATGTCTATCTGTACGCTGTGGATCAGTATCCTGTTGTATGTCTGTGGATCAGAACTAACCTGCTGCATGTCTATCTGTACGCTGTGGATCAGAACTAACCTGCTGCATGATCAGAACTAACCTGTTGCATGTCTATCTGTACGCTGTGGATCAGAACTAACCTGTTGCATGTCTATCTGTACGCTGTGGATCAGAACTAACCTGCTGCATGTCTATCTGTACGCTGTGGATCAGAACTAACCTGTTGAACTAACCTGTTGCATGTCTATCTGTACGCTGTGGATCAGAACTAACCTGTTGCATGTCTATCTGTACGCTGTGGATCAGAACTAACCTGCTGCATGTCTATGCATGTGCTGTGGATCAGAACTAACCTGTTGCATGTCTATCTGTACGCTGTGGATCAGAACTAACCTGTTGCATGTCTATCTGTACGCTGTGGATCAGAACTAACCTGCTGCATGTCTATCTGTACGCTGTGGATCAGAACTAACCTGTTGCATGTCTATCTGTACGCTGTGGATCAGAACTAACCTGTTGCATGTCTATCTGTACGCTGTGGATCAGAACTAACCTGCTGCATGTCTATCTGTACGCTGTGGATCAGAACTAACCTGTTGCATGTCTATCTGCGTGCAGTGGATCAGAACTAACCTGTTGCATGTCTATCTGTACGCTGTGGATCAGAACTAACCTGTTGCATGTCTATCTGTACGCTGTGGATCAGAACTAACCTATGCATGTCTATCTGCGCTGTGGATCAGAACTAACCTGTTGCATGTCTATCTGTGGATCAGCTGTGGTCTATCAGAACTAACCTGTTGCATCTATCTGTACGCTGTGGATCATGTCTGTACGCTGTGGATCAGAACTAACCTGTTGCATGTCTATCTGTACGCTGTGGATCAGAACTAACCTGTTGCATGTCTATCTGTACGCTGTGGATCAGAACTAACCTGTTGCATGTCTATCTGTACGCTGTGGATCAGAACTAACCTGTTGCATGTCTATCTGTACGCTGTGGATCAGAACTAACCTGCTGCATGTCTATCTGCTGTGGATCAGAACTAACCTGTTGCATGTCTATCTGTACGCTGTGGATCAGAACTAACCTGTTGCATGTCTATCTGTACGCTGTGGATCAGAACTAACCTGTTGCATGTCTATCTGTACGCTGAACTAACCTGTTGCATCAGAACTAACCTGTTGCATGTCTATCTGTACGCTGTGGATCAGAACTAACCTGTTGCATGTCTATCAGTGGATCAGAACTAACCTGTTGCATGTCTATCTGTACGCTGTGGATCAGAACTAACCTGTTGCATGTCTATCTGTACGCTGTGGATCAGAACTAACCTGCTGCATGTCTATCTGTACGCTGTGGATCAGAACTAACCTGTTGCATGTCTATCTGTACGCTGTGGATCAGAACTAACCTGCTGCATGTCTATCTGTACGCTGTGGATCAGAACTAACCTGCTGCATGTCTATCTGTACGCTGTGGATCAGAACTAACCTGTTGTATGTCTATCTGTACGCTGTGGATCAGAAATAACCTGCTGCATGTCTATCTGTACGCTGTGGATCAGAACTAACCTGCTGCATGTCTATCTGTACGCTTGCATGTCTATCTGTACGCTGTGGATCAGAACTAACCTGCTGCATGTCTATCTGTACACTGTGGATCAGAACTAACCTGCTGCATGTCTATCTGTACGCTGTGGATCAGAACTAACCTGCTGCATGTCTAGAACTAACCTGTTGCATGTCTATCTGTACGCTGTGGATCAGAACTAACCTGCTGCATGTCTATCTGTACGCTGTGGATCAGAACTAACCTGCTGCATGTCTATCTGCTGCATGTCTATCTGTACGCTGTGGATCAGAACTAACCTGTTGCATGTCTATCTGTACGCTGTGTGGATCACGCTGTGGATCAGAACTAACCTGTTGCATGTCTATCTGTACGCTGTGGATCAGAACTAACCTGTTGCATGTCTATCTGTACGCTGTGGATCAGAACTAACCTGTTGCATGTCTATCTGTACGCTGTGGATCAGAACTAACCTGCTGCATGTCTATCTGTACGCTGTGGATCAGAACTAACCTGTTGCATGTCTATCTGTACGCTGTGGATCAGAACTAACCTGTTGCATGTCTATCTGTACGCTGTGGATCAGAACTAACCTGCTGCATGTCTATCTGTACGCTGTGGATCAGAACTAACCTGTGCATGTCTATCATGTCTATCTGTACGCTGTGGATCAGAACTAACCTGCTGCATGTCTATCTGTACGCTGTGGATCAGAACTAACCTGCTGCATGTCTATCTGTGGATCGAACTAACCTTGCATGTCTATCTGTACGCTGTGGATCAGAACTAACCTGTTGCATGTCTATCTGTACGCTGTGGATCAGAACTAACCTGTTGCATGTCTATCTGTACGCTGTGGATCAGAACTAACCTGTTGCATGTCTATCTGTACGCTGTGGATCAGAACTAACCTGTTGCATGTCTATCTGTGCTGTGGATCAGAACTAACCTGTTGCATGTCTATCTGTACGCTGTGGATCAGAACTAACCTGCTGCATGTCTATCTGTATGCTGTGGATCAGAACTAATGTCTATCTGTACGCTGTTGCATGTCTATCTGTACGCTGTGGATCAGAACTAACCTGTTGCATGTCTATCTGTACGCTGTGGATCAGAACTAACCTGCTGCATGTCTATCTGTACGCTGTGGATCAGAACTAACCTGTTGCATGTCTATCTGTACGCTGTGGAACTAATGTTGCATGTCTAACTGTGGATCAGAACCTGTTGCATGTCTATCTGTACGCTGTGGATCAGAACTAACCTGTTGCATGTCTATCTGTACGCTGTGGATCAGAACTAACCTGCTGCATGTCTATCTGTACGCTGTGGATCAGAACTAACCTGTTGCATGTCTATCTGTATGCTGTGGATCAGAACTAACCTGTTGCATGTCTATCTGCGCTGTGGATCAGAACTAACCTGATGCATGTCTATCTGTATGCTGTGGATCAGAACTAACCTGTTGTATGTCTATCTGTACGCTGTGGATCAGAACTAACCTGCTGCATGTCTATCTGTATGCTGTGGATCAGAACTAACCTGTTGCATGTCTATCTGTACGCTGTGGATCAGAACTAACCTGTTGCATGTCTATCTGTACGCTGTGGATCAGAACTAACCTGCTGCATGTCTATCTGTACGCTGTGGATCAGAACTAACCTGTTGCATGTCTATCTGTACGCTGTGGATCAGAACTAACCTGTTGCATGTCTATATGTACGCTGTGGATCAGAACTAACCTGTTGCATATCTATCTGTACGCTTGCATGTCTATCTGTACGCTGTGGATCAGAACTAACCTGCTGCATGTCTATCTGTACGCTTGCATGTCTATCTGTACGCTGTGGATCAGAACTAACCTGCTGCATGTCTATCTGTACGCTGTGGATCAGAACTAACCTGCTGCATGTCTATCTGTACGCTTGCATGTCTATCTGTACGCTGTGGATCAGAACTAACCTGTTGCATGTCTATCTGTACGCTTGCATGTCTATCTGTACGCTGTGGATCAGAACTAACCTGTTGCATGTCTATCTGTACGCTGTGGATCAGAACTAACCTGCTGCATGTCTATCTGTACGCTGTGGATCAGAACTAACCTGTTGCATGTCTATCTGTACGCTGTGGATCAGAACTAACCTGTTGCATGTCTATCTGTACGCTGTGGATCAGAACTAACCTGTTGCATGTCTATCTGTACGCTGTGGATTAGAACTAACCTGCTGCATGTCTATCTGCGTGCAGTGGATCAGAACTAACCTGTTGCATGTCTATCTGTGTGCAGTGGATCAGAACTAACCTGTTGCATGTCTATCTGTACGCTGTGGATCAGAACTAACCTGTTGCATGTCTATCTGTACGCTGTGGATCAGAACTAACCCGTTGCATGTCTATCTGTACGCTGTGGATCAGAACTAACCTGTTGCATGTCTATCTGTACGCTGTGGATCAGAACTAACCTGTTGCATGTCTATCTGTACGATGTGGATCAGAACTAACCTGTTGCATGTCTATCTGTACACTGTGGATCAGAACTAACCTGTTGCATGTCTATCTGTATGCTGTGGATCAGAACTAACCTGTTGCATGTCTATCTGCGTGCAGTGGATCAGAACTAACCTGCTGCATGTCTATCTGTATGCTGTGGATCAGAACTAACCTGTTGTATGTCTATCTGTACGCTGTGGATCAGAACTAACCTGCTGCATGTCTATCTGTACGCTGTGGATCAGAACTAACCTGTTGCATGTCTATCTGTACGCTGTGGATCAGAACTAACCTGCTGCATGTCTATCTGTACGCTGTGGATCAGAACTAACCTGTTGCATGTCTATCTGTACGCTGTGGATCAGAACTAACCTGATGCATGTCTATCTGTACGCTGTGGATCAGAACTAACCTGATGCATGTCTATCTGTACGCTGTGGATCAGAACTAACCTGTTGTATGTCTATCTGTACGCTGTGGATCAGAACTAACCTGCTGCATGTCTATCTGTACGCTGTGGATCAGAACTAACCTGTTGTATGTCTATCTGCGTGCAGTGGATCAGAACTAACCTGTTGCATGTCTATCTGTACGCTGTGGATCAGAACTAACCTGCTGCATGTCTATCTGTACGCTGTGGATCAGAACTAACCTGTTGCATGTCTATCTGTACGCTGTGGATCAGAACTAACCTGTTGCATGTCTATATGTACGCTGTGGATCAGAACTAACCTGTTGCATATCTATCTGTACGCTTGCATGTCTATCTGTACGCTGTGGATCAGAACTAACCTGCTGCATGTCTATCTGTACGCTTGCATGTCTATCTGTACGCTGTGGATCAGAACTAACCTGCTGCATGTCTATCTGTACGCTGTGGATCAGAACTAACCTGCTGCATGTCTATCTGTACGCTTGCATGTCTATCTGTACGCTGTGGATCAGAACTAACCTGTTGCATGTCTATCTGTACGCTTGCATGTCTATCTGTACGCTGTGGATCAGAACTAACCTGTTGCATGTCTATCTGTACGCTGTGGATCAGAACTAACCTGCTGCATGTCTATCTGTACGCTGTGGATCAGAACTAACCTGTTGCATGTCTATCTGTACGCTGTGGATCAGAACTAACCTGTTGCATGTCTATCTGTACGCTGTGGATCAGAACTAACCTGTTGCATGTCTATCTGTACGCTGTGGATTAGAACTAACCTGCTGCATGTCTATCTGCGTGCAGTGGATCAGAACTAACCTGTTGCATGTCTATCTGTACGCTGTGGATCAGAACTAACCTGTTGCATGTCTATCTGTACGCTGTGGATCAGAACTAACCTGTTGCATGTCTATCTGTACGCTGTGGATCAGAACTAACCTGTTGCATGTCTATCTGTACGCTGTGGATCAGAACTAACCTGTTGCATGTCTATCTGTACGATGTGGATCAGAACTAACCTGTTGCATGTCTATCTGTACGCTGTGGATCAGAACTAACCTGTTGCATGTCTATCTGTATGCTGTGGATCAGAACTAACCTGTTGCATGTCTATCTGCGTGCAGTGGATCAGAACTAACCTGCTGCATGTCTATCTGTACGCTGTGGATCAGAACTAACCTGCTGCATGTCTATCTGCGTGCAGTGGATCAGAACTAACCTGTTGTATGTCTATCTGTACGCTGTGGATCAGAACAAACCTGCTGCATGTCTATCTGTACGCTGTGGATCAGAACTAACCTGCTGCATGTCTATCTGTACGCTGTGGATCAGAACTAACCTGTTGCATGTCTATCTGTACGCTGTGGATCAGAACTAACCTGTTGCATGTCTATCTGCGTGCAGTGGATCAGAACTAACCTGCTGCATGTCTATCTGTACGCTGTGGATCAGAACTAACCTGTTGCATGTCTATCTGTACGCTGTGGATCAGAACTAACCTGTTGCATGTCTATCTGTACGCTGTGGATCAGAACTAACCTGTTGCATGTCTATCTGTACGCTGTGGATCAGAACTAACCTGCTGCATGTCTATCTGTACACTGTGGATCAGAACTAACCTGTTGCATGTCTATCTGTACGCTGTGGATCAGAACTAACCTGCTGCATGTCTATCTGTACGCTGTGGATCAGAACTAACCTGTTGTATGTCTATCTGTACGCTGTGGATCAGAACTAACCTGCTGCATGTCTATCTGCGTGCAGTGGATCAGAACTAACCTGTTGTATGTCTATCTGTATGCTGTGGATCAGAACTAACCTGTTGCATGTCTATCTGTACACTGTGGATCAGAACTAACCTGCTGCATGTCTATCTGTACGCTGTGGATCAGAACTAACCTGTTGCATGTCTATCTGCGTGCAGTGGATCAGAACTAACCTGCTGCATGTCTATCTGTACGCTGTGGATCAGAACTAACCTGTTGCATGTCTATCTGCGTGCAGTGGATCAGACGAACTGAGTTGGAGAACTTGAAGCGATGCCTGAGTTCCTGAAGCTGTTCTGTCAGGACCTCCACTTTCTGGTAACACTCTTCCAGATTTGCCTGACACATCTGACCCAGTGCCTGGGGAGAGAGAAAGAGAGAGAGAGGCAACACACGCTATAACACACATACTATTAGACATTAGCGTGATTCACCTCAAGCAATAAGATTATTCGTTGTTCACGCTTCAGTTGATCACTCTTATGCGAGGGAACTTGACCATCTTTTGCTCCACCAACACCTTGTTACCTGGTTTAACCCTTCCTGCCCCGCTCCCTCGGGGAAGCCCAGGCAGAGAGCGTTTATCTCCCCCTCCAGGAGAAGCCGGACCCCCTGGAAGCCCCCCGTCACCGGAGACATCAGCTCTTCCAAGATGGACGCCAGGTACGGAGACACGTTCTCACTGCAGAACTTTGCTGCTGGATCACTGACGGAGGCTGTGGGGACCGAGATGGAACAACAGTTTAGATATAGTAATCCCATGTCTGCTCATCACAACTACTGTCCCAATAACTGTTGCTTTTTCATTCATTCAGGTCCCACAATATCCTGCCTCGGATCCTAAGGTGTTAGTCCTTTGTTACTAAGGTTACTCCTTTACACCACAATGCATTCTCGACGCCAGGCTACCACATCTGTAGATCCCCATCATGCTATTGTACCTTGTAGCTTGGCCTGCAGGAAGGTTCTAGAACTGGCTATCTGGTCCATATCAGAGCGAAGCAGAGCTTCATGAGACCTGGCTATCTCTTTACACTCCTCCTTCAGTCCCTTCAGACTCTCCCTCAGCTGATCCTGGACCAGGTGGTACGCGGCTTCCAACGTCTGGGGGGACAACAGAACACAGCTGAGTACAGAATGCATAGACCCTCTGTTAGCTGATCCAGGACCAGGTTATAGACTGCCTCCAACGTATGGGGGGACAACAGAACATAGCTGAGTACAGAATGCATAGACGCTCTGTTAGCTGATCCAGGACCAGGTTATAGACTGAACATCAGGGGGCAGTATAGAGCAGAGATCCCTACAGGACAACAGAACACAGCTGAGTACAGAATGTATAGACCCTCTGTTAACTGATCCAGGACCAGGTTATAGACTGCCTCCAACGTATGGGGGGACAACAGAACATAGCTGAGTACAGAATGCATAGACGCTCTGTTAGCTGATCCAGGACCAGGTTATAGACTGAACATCAGGGGGCAGTATAGAGCAGAGATCCCTACAGGACAACAGAACACAGCTGAGTACAGAATGTATAGACCCTCTGTTAACTGATCCAGGACCAGGTTATAGACTGCCTCCAACGTCTGAACATCAGGGGGCAGTATAGAGCAGAGATCACTACAGGACGACAGAACACAGCTGAGTACAGAATGTATAGACCCTCTGTTAACTGATCCAGGACCAGGTTATAGACTGAACATCAGGGGGCAGTATAGAGCAGAGATCCCTACAGGACAACAGAACTCAGAGCTGAAGAACCAGTTCACTGTAACATCACCGTAGGACTTTCTGAATAAAGGACCTGAGACGTTCATTCACTCACGGTGAACCAGACTCTCTTCCTCCCCGCTTTCTTTCCCTTTAGTCTGGCCAGCAGTTCTGTCTGTAGTGAGGGTTGTAGCTCCTCCAAAACTAGATTGGCGAGGACCTGGAAAACAGAAAGACAAAATGAGTTACATCGTACCGTGATCTGGACGCACTACACAGCTGTAAGACAATGATACACACTACTGATCTACTGAGCTCATTGTTAACAACTGGTTGAACTTCGGCAACAGCAAGGAAAAATCCTACTATAAATGTCTCTCCAATGTGTCTTTGTGATGAGACTGGAGTCCAACTCAAACAATGTTTCTTTGTGATGAGAGACTGGAGTCCAACCCAAACAATGTTTCTTTGTGATGAGAGACTGGAGTTCAACCCAAACAATGTTTCTTTGTGATGAGAGACTGGAGTTCAACCCAAACAATGTCTGAGTCTGAAGCAGAAGTGTTTCCCGGTCTCTGACTGAGCTTTCTTAGTTGAGACAGACCTGGACCAACCGGTAATCTGGACAAACCTGGACCAACCGGTAATCTGGACAAACCTGGACCAGCCGGTAATCTGGACAAACCTGGACCAGCCGGTAATCTGGACAGAGCTGGACCAACCGGTAATCTGGACAAACCTGGACCAGCCGGTAATCTGGACAAACCTGGACCAGCCGGTAATCTGGACAGAGCTGGACCAGTCTGTAATCTGGACAGACCTGGACCAACCGGTAATCTGGACAAACCTGGACCAGCCGGTAATCTGGACAGAGCTGGACCTACCGGTAATCTGGACAAACCTGGACCAGCCGGTAATCTGGACAGAGCTGGACCTACCGGTAATCTGGACAGAGCTGGACCAGCCGGTAATCTGGACAGAGCTGGACCAGCCGGTAATCTGGACAGAGCTGGACCTACCGGTAATCTGGACAGAGCTGGACCAGCCGGTAATCTGGACAGAGCTGGACCTGGACAGAGCTGGACCAGCCGGTAATCTGGACAGAGCTGGACCTACCGGTAATCTGGACAGAGCTGGACCAGCCGGTAATCTGGACAGAGCTGGACCAGTCGGTAATCTGGACAGAGCTGGACCAGCCGGTAATCTGGACAGACCTGGACCAGTCGGTAATCTGGACAGACCTGAACCAGTCGGTAATCTGGACAGACCTGAACCAGTCGGTAATCTGGACAGACCTGAACCAGTCGGTAATCTGGACAGACCTGAACCAGTCGGTAATCTGGACAGACCTGAACCAGTCGGTAATCTGGACAGACCTGAACCAGTCGGTAATCTGGACAGACCTGAACCAGTCGGTAATCTGGACAGACCTGGACCAGTCGGTAATCTGGACAAACCTGAACCAGTCGGTAATCTGGACAGAGCTGGACCTACCGGTAATCTGGACAAACCTGAACCAGTCGGTAATCTGGACAAACCTGAACCAGTCGGTAATCTCGACAGACCTGAACCAGTCGGTAATCTGGACAGACCAAGGGTTTTTATTTATTTATAATATTTTCTACATTGTAGAATAATATATATGGAATCATGTAGTAACCAACAAAGTACATAAATGCTAGCTGCCATCAAGACAGGGGGTGGCCACTTTGAAGAATCTCAAACCTCAAATATATTTTAGTTAACACTTTTTTAGTTACTACATGATTCCATATGTGTTATTTCATAGTTTTGATGTCTTCACTATTATTCTACAATGTAAAAAATTGCCCTTGAATGAGTAGGTGTGTCCAAACTTTTGACTGGTACTGTATATACAGTATATATATATATATATATATATATATTTTTTTCCTTTATTATGTTCTCCTAACCCTACCACCCCTCCCCTAATTGGAGTAAACTAGAGGACAACGACACTTAGGCTTCTACTTCCAGCCTATACATACTCTATACTGTACATGTTACATAGTATGTTTAACTCTTAAGTCATATCCCAGTTTACCTATTTGCTTATGGGCTTGGCTACAACTAGCGAAATATAAAATTTTATTTGGAATTTTATAAAATTTTATTTCGAAAATGTAAAAAAAAATGTATAAACTTTGTTAATCAGGTTGATTTTTCCACAAATATATGGTATTTTCCAGTAAATAACCCTTCCTCATATGCAAAAATAATAATAATGGTTACACATATCTCCCCTGACAAGAACCCCTTCATTTTTCTTTGTGTAAACAGGCGACCCATCAAACGTTATTTTCCTCATCAATCTTTTTTAAAAATGTGTTAATTGGTAGTCTAGTTGAGAACAAGTTCTCATTTACAACTGTGACCTGGCCAAGAATAAGGCAAAGCAGTTCGACACAAACAACAACACAGAGTTACACATGGAGTAAACAACAACACAGAGTTACACATGGAGTAAACAACAACACAGAGTTACACATGGAGTAAACAACAACACAGAGTTACACATGGAATATACACATGGAGTAAACAACAACACAGAGTTACACATGGAGTAAACAACAACACAGAGTTACACATGGAGTAAACAACAACACAGAGTTACACATGGAGTAAACAACAACACAGAGTTACACATGGAGTAAACAACAACACAGAGTTACACATGGAATAAACAACAACACAGAGTTACACATGGAGTAAACAACAACACAGAGTTACACATGGAGTAAACAAACATGCAGTCAATAGAAAATTATAAATATATACATATATAGTGTGAGCAAATGAGGTCGGATAAGGGAGTTAAGGCAATACATTAGGGGCAAAGTCAATACAACAGAGCAAGTAAAACACTGGAATGGTAGATGTGCAGTAGATGAATGTGCAAAGTAGAAATACTGGGGTGCAAAGGAGAAATACTGGGGTGCAAAGGAGCCAAATAAATAAATTAATAATAAATAAATAAGAACCTGATCGAACATCTCTGGAGAAACGTGAAAATAGAAACGTGAAAATAGCTGTGCAGCGACGCTCCCCATCCAACCTGACAGAGGGTGAGAGGATCTGCAGAGAGGAATGGGAGAAACTCCCCAAATACAGGTGTACCAAGCTTGTAGCGTCATACCCATCATACTCGGGGCTGTAATCGCTGCCAAAGGTGCTTCAACAAAGTACTGAGTAAAGGGTCTGAATACTTATTTAAATGTGATATTTAAGTTTTTTATTCGTATAAATTTGCAAAAATGTCTATAAACCTGTTTTTACTTTGTGTGTAGATTGATGAAGGGAATTTTTTATTCTATTTTTTATTTCAGAATAAGGCTGTAACGTTACAAAATGTGGAAAGAGTCAAGGGGTCTGAATACTTTCCGACTGCAATGTAATTGGAACAGGAAGTGTAAAATCTAATATAGCCTATTAGCTAGAAAGATAACGGCAAACATATTTTCCACGTTGGTAGCCTATTGGTGGGTGCCTTTTCAAAACCTACGTCAGATACTCGGGTGAGTGTAAGTGGGTCAATATCAGGAGTTGAGAAATACATTTGTCCTTATTAGATTTGAGTCATTTAGCACTTTAGCACTAGCATTTAACAATCACATCCACTCATATAAATAAGGGGTCCAGCTTTAAACGACATGCAGCTTATAAAGGCTTCACGAAGCTACATAAGTGCACAAATCATTTATAACCGTATGTCACGCTTTATAAAGGGTTCATAGATGTGACATAACCGTGTGACATAACCGTGTGACATAACCGTGTGACATAACCGTGTGGCATAACCGTGTGACATAACCGTGTGGCATAACCGTGTGACATAACCGTGTGACATAAATAAATATGACATAAACAATAAAGTTCCATTTTTGAGTGTAAGGTTGGTTGGGCTAAAGTTGTTGCCCAATTTAGAATGTGTAAGTGTGAACACTTGTGTAGCCCCAGGCTAAAATCCCCCTTAGCTCAGGAGGCTCTTAGCCCTGTGCTTAGGAGGCTCTTAGCCCTGTGCTCAGGAGGCTCTTAGCCCTGTGCTCAGGAGGCTCTTAGCCCTGTGCTTAGGAGGCTCTTAGCCCTGTGCTCAGGAGGCTCTTAGCCCTGTGCTCAGGAGGCAATTAGCCCTGTGCTCAGGAGGCTCTTAGCCCTGTGCTCAGGAGGCTCGTAGCCCTGTGCTCAGGAGGCTCGTAGCCCTGTGCTCAGGTGTGGTGCAGCACAGACCTTATCCAGATGACAAAGGCATTTCTTAAAGGACCTACTAACTTTCTTTGTTGTTACATTCAAGGTTGGAACCAACATGCAGTACCTCTAGCAGGAAGAGACAAGAACCATCCATCCACCAGCTCAGAGACCAGCTACACTATTCACAGCCCTGTGTAATGTTCTATATAAGAGAGGTAAGGGACCAGCTCAGAGACCAGCTACACTATTCACAGCCCTGTGTAATGTTCTATATAAGAGAGGTAAGGGACCAGCTCAGAGACCAGCTACACTATTCACAGCCCTGTGTAATGTTCTATATAAGAGAGGTAAGGGACCAGCTACACTATTCACAGCCCTGTGTAATGTTCTATATAAGAGAGGTAAGGGACCAGCTACACTATTCACAGCCCTGTGTAATGTTCTATATAAAGAGGTAAGGGACCAGCTACACTATTCACAGCCCTGTGTAATGACCTATATAAGAGAGGTAAGGGACCAGCTACACTATTCACAGCCCTGTGTAATGTTCTATATAAGAGAGGTAAGGGACCAGCTACACTATTCACAGCCCTGTGTAATGTTCTATATAAGAGAGGTAAGGGACCAGCTACACTATTCACAGCCCTGTGTAATGTTCTATATAAGAGAGGTAAGGGACCAGCTACACTATTCACAGCCCTGTAAGGGACCAGCTACACTATTCACAGCCCTGTGTAATGTTCTATATAAGAGAGGTAAGGGACCAGCTACACTATTCACAGCCCTGTGTAATGTTCTATATAAGAGAGGTAAGGGACCAGCTACACTATTCACAGCCCTGTGTAATGTTCTATATAAGAGAGGTAAGGGACCAGCTACACTATTCACAGCCCTGTGTAATGTTCTATATAAGAGAGGTAAGGGACCAGCTACACTATTCACAGCCCTGTGTAATGTTCTATGTTCAGCTCATCCTTCAGCACATGTTTATATCATATTCAACATGATGGGTTATGTCACGTTTGACATAGGTGGTTATGTCACACAGTTATGAACCCTTTATAAAGCATGACATATGGTTATGAACTCAGCAAAAAAAGAAATGTCCCTTTTTCAGGACCCTGTCTTTCAAAGATAATTTGTAAAAATCCAAAATGACTTCACAGATCTTCATTGTAAAGGGTTTAAACACCGTTTCCCATGCTTGTCCAATGAACCATAAACAATTAATGAACATGCACCTGTGGAACGGTCGTTAAGACACTAACAGCTTACAGACGGTAGGCAATTAAGGTCACAGTTATGAAAACTTAGGACACTAAAGAGGCCTTTCTACTGGCTCTGAAAAACACCAAAAGAAAGATGCCCAGGGTCCCTGCTTATCTGTGTGAACGTGCCTTAGGCATGCTGCAAGGAGGCATGAGGACTGCAGATGTGGCCAGGACAATAAATTGCAATGTCCGTACTGTGAGACGCTTAAGACAGCGCTACAGGGAGACAGGATGGACAGCTGATCGTCCTCGCGGTGGCAGACCACATGTAACAACACCTGCACAGGATCGGTCCATCCGAACATCACACCTGTGGGACAGGTACAGGATGGCAACAACAACTGCCCGAGTTACACCAGAAACTAACAATCCCTCCATCAGTGCTTAGACTGTCCACAATAGGCTGAGAGAGGCTGGACTGAGGGCTTGTAGGCCTGTTGTAAGGCAGATCCTCACCAGACATCACCGGCAACAACGTCGGGCACAAATCCACCGTCGTTGACCAGACAGGACTGGCAAAAAGTGCTCTTCACTGACGAGTCGCGGTTTTGTCTCACCTGGGATGATGGTCTGATTCGCATTTATCGTCGAAGGAATGAGCGTTACACCGAGGCCTGTACTCTGGAGCGGGATCGATTTGGAGGTCATGGTCGGACTGAGCTTGTTGTCATTGCAGGCAATCTCAACGCTGTGTGTTACAGGGAAGACATCCTCCTCCCTCATGTGGTACACTTCCTGCAGGCTCATCCTGACATGACCCTCCAGCATCACAATGCCACCAGCCATACTGCTCCTTCTGTGCATCATTTCTTGCATGACAGGAATGTCAGTGTTCTGCCATGGCCAGCGAAGAGCCCGGATCTCAATCCCATTGAGCACGTTTGGGACCTGTTGGATCGGAGGGTGAGGACTAGGGCCATTCCCCCCCGAAATGTCCGGGAACTTGCAGGTGCCTTGGTGGAAGGGTGGGGTAACATCTCATAGCAAGAACTGACACATCTGGTGCAGTCCATGAGGAGGAGATGCACTGCAGTACTTAATGCAGCTGGTGGCCACACCAGATACTGACTGTTGGAATCACTAAACAGAGAACATCCCTGGTCATCCCTACTGCCTCTGATCTGGAGGACTCACGAAACAGAGAACATCCCTGGTCATCCCTACTGCCTCTGATCTGGAGGACTCACTAAACGGAGAACATCCCTGGTCATCCCTACTGTCTCTGATCTGGTGGACTCACTAAACAGAGAACATCCCTGGTCATCCCTACTGTCTCTGATCTGGTGGACTCACGAAACAGAGAACATCCCTGGTCAGTCCTACTGTCTCTGATCTGGTGGACTCACTAAACAGAGAACATCCCTGGTCAGTCCTAATGTCTCTGATCTGGTGGACTAAATACAAATGCTTCATTTGTGGGCCTCCCGAAAGTGGCGCGGCGGTTTAAGGCACCATTTAAGGCAGCGCATCTCAGGTGTCACAACAAACCTGGGTTCGATCCCGGGCTGTTTCCCAACCGACCGTGATTGGGAGTACCATAGGGCGGTGCAAAATTGGTCCAGCGTCGTCCGGGTTTGGCCTTCGGGGCTTTACTTGGTTCATCGCACACTAGTGACTCCTTGTGGTGGACCGGTCGCCTGCAGGCAGACCTCAGTCGTCAATTGAACGGTGTTTCCACCGACACATTGGTGGGGCTGGTTTCCAGGTTCAGCGAGCGGGTGTTAAGAAGGTTTGGGGGTTTCCAGGTTCAGCGAGCGGGTGTTAAGAAGGTCTGGGGGGTTTCCAGGTTCAGCGAGCGGGTGTTAAGAAGGTTTGGGGTGTTTCCAGGTTCAGCGAGCGGGTGTTAAGAAGGTTTGGGGGGTTTGGCATTTGGTTTGTTTGATATAAAGAATGTGAAATGATTTATAGTTGTACTTTTACTTTTGATAACTAAGTATATTTTAACAATTACATTTACTTTCTATACTTACGTTTTTTTTTAAACCAAATACTTTTTTTGACTTTTACTCAAGTAGTATTTTACTGGGTGACTTTTACTTTAAGGCATCTTTACTTTTACTCAAGTAGAAAAATGTAGTACTTTTTCCACCACTGGCAAAAACACAACAAAGGCTGGTCACCATCCTATGCTAGTTTATGGTATCACCTGTCAATGAATTATGATTGAACCTGTCAATGGTTTCGCTCTCCAGATCCGTCTAACCTTGTCAGATATCCAGACACAATGCATCTCTGAATACCACCGGAGGCGCTCAGGAAGATCAGATCACAATTCTTCTGTTAATTGTCTACACATGTCTAAAAATGTGGGCACAATCAGAATGTGGACAAGAACAGGACAAAGGACTCATGTTTAGAACCAGGTATAAATGGGGCTTTGGAGTCCGAGTCAGAGTTTCCTCTCGTGGCTCTCGTGGCTCTCTTGGCTCTCGTGGCTCTCTTGGCTCTCGTGGCTCTTGTGGCTCTCTTGGCTCTCGTGGCTCTCTTGGCTCTCGTGGCTCTCTTGGCTCTCGTGGCTCTCGTGGCTCTCTTGGCTCTCGTGGCTCTCTTGGCTCTCGTGGCTCTCGTGGCTCTCTTGGCTCTCGTGGCTCTCTTGGCTCTCGTGGCTCTCGTGGCTCTCTTGGCTCTCGTGGCTCTCTTGGCTCTCGTGGCTCTCGTGGCTCTCTTGGCTCTCGTGGCTCTCGTGGCTCTCGTGAGTCAGGCCTTGTGTGTGTGTGATGAGATGACAACAGCCCACTTAACAGAAGCAGCACACACTCACACAAACTGTCTCTCTCTGTCTCTGATTTTCCCCTGGCAACAAGTCGGTGTGTGCGTTTGTGTTTCAGAGTGTGTTTCAGAGTGTGTTTCAGAGTGTGTTTCAGAGTGTGTTTCAGAGTGTGTTTCAGAGTGTGTTTCAGAGTGTGTTTCAGAGTGTGTTTCAGAATGTGTTTCAGAGTGTGTTTCAGAGTGTGTGTTTCGGAGTGTGTTTCGGAGTGTGTTTCGGAGTGTGTTTCGGAGTGTGTTTCAGAGTGTGTTTCAGAGTGTGTTTCAGAGTGTGTTTCAGAGTGTGTTTCAGAGTGTGTTTCAGAGTGTGTTTCAGAGTGTGTTTCAGAGTGTGTGTGTATGTGCGGGTTGGGCATCACCTGCTCCTCACAGCCCACCAGCATGTCCCAGGACTCATAGTGTCCTTTCTCCTGACGGTAGAAATGTATGGCCTTGAGGAACGCCTGACACTCACAGGAAGACCTCCTCAGAGAATCTGGAGAGAGAGAGGGAGAGAGAGAGAGAGAGAGAGAGAGAGAGAGAGAGAGCGAGAGAGCGAGAGAGAGAGAGAGAGAGAGAGGGAGAGGGAGAGGGAGAGAATGCGGAAGTGAGCAGTGTAATATTTCTCTATGGGATAACTGGTTTGTCTTAAATACTGAAAGAATTGAGTAATGCATCTGAGACAAATGCAAGATATTTTAAACACTTCCCTTTTTGTCACTGTGAAATGTAAATGTGAAACTAGAGAAAAATAAAATAAAATAGTGTCAGAGAGAGAGAGAGAAGAAAAGAGAGCATGAGCTCGGAATGGGATGTTTGTGTTCTATTTCTGAGCTACATAGTCACAACATCCTCTGAACCTCTATTTTATAAAGTTGCTATTGACTAGTTGGTATTGAGGCAGAGCTAAAAGAGGTGCAGTTGACGTAACCCGTTGCTGCTTTGGTTGGTGTTCTGCAGAAGTTGCTAAACGCTAGCCTAACCACTAACTGACAGGCTCTAGGTTTCTCCCTCACAGGAAGCTAATGTGTGCTGAGGAGTATTATTAGGTTGTTACCAAGACAACCGAAGAATAACAACAGTGCAACACAGCAGGCTAGCAGGTTGATCATGAACTGGTTTAGAGATTTAGAGAGGTTTAGTATAGAGGTTTAGTATAGAGGTTTAGTATAGAGGTTTAGTATAGAGGTTTAGTATAGAGGTTTAGTATAGAGGTTTAGTATAGAGGTTTACTATAGAGGTTTAGTATAGAGGTTTAGTATAGAGGTTTAGTATAGAGGTTTAGTATAGAGGTTTAATATAGAGGTTTAGTATAGAGGTTTAGTATAGAGGTTTAGTATAGAGGTTTAGTATAGAGGTTTAGTATAGAGGTTTAGTATAGAGGTTTAGTATAGAGGTTTAGTATAGAGGTTTAGTATAGGTTTAGTATGGAGTTTAGTATAGAGGTTTAGTATAGAGGTTTAGTATAGAGGTTTTTAGGTTTATAGAGGTTTAGTATAGAGGTTTTTAGGTTTAGTAGAGGTTTAGTATAGAGGTTTAGTAGGTTTTTAGTTTAGTAGAGGTTTAGTATAGAGGTTTAATATAGAGGTTTAGTATAGAGGTTTAGTATAGAGGTTTAGTATAGAGGTTTAGTATAGAGGTTTAGTATAGAGGTTTAGTATAGAGGTTTAGTATAGAGGTTTAGTATAGAGGTTTAGTATAGAGGTTTAGTATAGAGGTTTAATATAGAGGTTTAGTATAGAGGTTTAGTATAGAGGTTTAGTATAGAGGTTTAGTATAGAGGTTTAGTATGAATATTCTTGTTAAAATATGAAATTAAAAAGGCACTCAGACTGCTTTGTTGTGTAATTCTCACTTAACTGATAATTAAATGATGACCAACGACACAATTAAATTACTTTCTGAATAAAGCAGTGGGCAAAGGATTTTTTGTTTTCGCCAACATTACAGGTCAGGGGTCAGGGGTCGGAACCCCAGGTGTAGAGTTAGGGTTAGGGGTCAGGGGTCAGACCCCAGGTGTAGAGTTAGGGTTAGGGGTCAGAACCCCAGGTGTAGAGTTAGGGTTAGGGGTCGGAACCCCAGGTGTAGAGTTAGGGTTAGGGTCAGGGGTCAGAACCCCAGGTGTAGAGTTAGGGTTAGGGGTCGGAACCCCAGGTGTAGAGTTAGGGTCAGGGGTCGGAACCCCAGGTGTAGAGTTAGGGTCAGGGGTCAGACCCCAGGTGTAGAGTTAGGGTTAGGGGTCAGGGGTCAGAACCCCAGGTGTAGAGTTAGGGTTAGGGTCAGGGGTCAGAACCCCAGGTGTAGAGTTAGGGTCAGGGGTCAGAACCCCAGGTGTAGAGTTAGGGTCAGGGGTCAGAACCCCAGGTGTAGAGTTAGGGTTAGGGTCAGGGGTCAGAACCCCAGGTGTAGAGTTAGGGTTAGGGGTCAGAACCCCAGGTGTAGAGTTAGGGTTAGGGGTCGGAACCCCAGGTGTAGAGTTAGGGTTAGGGTCAGGGGTCAGAACCCCAGGTGTAGAGTTAGGGTTAGGGGTCGGAACCCCAGGTGTAGAGTTAGGGTCAGGGGTCAGGGGTCGGAACCCCAGGTGTAGAGTTAGGGTTAGGGTTAGGGGTCAGACCCCAGGTGTAGAGTTAGGGTTAGGGGTCAGGGGTCAGAACCCCAGGTGTAGAGTTAGGGTTAGGGTCAGGGTCAGAACCCCAGGTGTAGAGTTAGGGTCAGGGGTCAGAACCCCAGGTGTAGAGTTAGGGTCAGGGGTCAGAACCCCAGAGGTGTAGAGTTAGGGTTAGGGTCAGGGGTCAGAACCCCCAGGTGTAGAGTTAGGGTTAGGGGTCAGAACCCCAGGTGTAGAGTTAGGGTCAGGGGTCAGAACCCCAGGTGTAGAGTTAGGGTTAGGGGTCAGAACCCCAGGTGTAGAGTTAGGGTTAGGGGTCAGAAACCCAGGTGTAGAGTTAGGGTTAGGGGTCAGAACCCCAGGTGTAGAGTTAGGGTCAGGGGTCAGAACCCCAGGTGTAGAGTTAGGGTCAGGGGTCAGAACCCCAGGTGTAGAGTTAGGGTCAGAACCCCAGGTGTAGAGTTAGGGTCAGAACCCCAGGTGTAGAGTTAGGGTTAGGGGTCAGAACCCCAGAGGTGTAGAGTTAGGGTTAGGGTCAGGGGTCAGAACCCCAGGTGTAGAGTTAGGGTTAGGGTCAGGGGTCAGAACCCCAGGTGTAGAGTTAGGGTCAGGGGTCAGAACCCCAGGTGTAGAGTTAGGGTTAGGGTCAGAACCCCAGGTTTAGAGTTAGGGTTAGGGATCAGAACCCCAGGTGTAGAGTTAGGGTTAGGGGTCAGAATCAGAACCCCAGGTGTAGAGTTAGGGTTAGGGTCAGGGGTCAGAACCCCAGGTGTAGAGTTAGGGTTAGGTTCAGGGGTCAGAGTCCGAACCCCAGGTGTAGAGTTAGGGTCAGGGGTCAGAGTCAGAACCCCAGGTGTAGAGTTAGGGTTAGGGTCAGAGTCAGAACCCCAGGTGTAGAGTTAGGGTTAGGGTCAGGGGTCAGAGTCCGAACCCCAGGTGTAGACTTAGGGTCAGGGGTCAGTGTCAGAACCCCAGGTGTAGAGTTAGGGTTAAGGTCAGGGGTCAGAGTCAGAACCCCAGGTGTAGGCTTAGGGGTCAGAACCCAAGGTGTAGGGTTAGGGTCAGGGGTCAGAACCCCAGGTGTAGGGTTATGGTCAGGGGTCAAAGTCAGAAGCCCAGGTGTAGGGTTAAGGTCAGGGGTCAGAGTCAGAACCCCAGGTGTAGGGTTAGGGTTAGGGTCAGGGGTCAGAGTCAGAACCCCAGGTGTAGGGTTAGGGTTAGGGTCAGGGGTCAGAGTCAGAACCCCAGGTGTAGGGTTAGAGTCAGAGTCAGAAGCCCAGGTGTAGGGTTAGGGTTAGGGGTCAGAGTCAGAACCCCAGGTGTAGGGTTAGTGTTAGGGTTAGGGGTCAGAGTCAGAACCCCAGGTGTAGGGTTAGGGTCAGATTCAGAAGCCCAGGTGTAGGGTTAGTGTTAGGGTTAGGGGTCAGAGTCAGAACCCCAGGTGTAGGGTTAGGGTTTAGGGTCAGGGTCAGAGTCAGAACCCCAGGTGTAGGGTTAGGGTTTAGGGTCAGGGTCAGAGTCAGAACCCCAGGTGTAGCGTACCGTGGTTCTGGTGCCTGATGCAGCCCGTGAGGATGGAGAGGAAGGTCGCTCGTCGGTCCTCCTGGGGGAAGCTGAAGTACACGTCACGTCTGTAGGGCAGTCTGAGGTAGACAGGGAACTGACCAGAAGGTACCACTACCATGGGGGGAGATGTCTCCTCCTTCAAACCTATAGTACAACACACAGACACAGGATTAGGGGTCAGGGGTCAGGGCAGTCTGAGGTAGACAGGGAACTGACCAGAAGGTACCACTACCATGGGGGGAGATGTCTCCTCCTTCAAACCTATAGTACAACACACAGACACAGGATTAGGGGTCAGGGGTCAGGGCAGTCTGAGGTAGACAGGGAACTGACCAGAAGGTACCACTACCATGGGGGGAGATGTCTCCTCCTTCAAACCTATAGTACAACACACAGACATAGGATTAGGGGTCAGGGGTCAGGGCAGTCTGAAGTAGACAGGGAACTGACCAGAAGGTACCACTACCATGGGGGGAGATGTCTCCTCCTTCAAACCTATAGTACAATACACAGACACAGGATTAGGGGTCAGGGGTCAGGGCAGTCTGAGGTAGACAGGGAACTGACCAGAAGGTACCACTACCATGGGGGGAGATGTCCCCTGCTTCAAACCTATAGTACAACACACAGACATGCATAAACATACAATTAACTGATTGATTGAAAGGCTGCATTTTCCCCTGTCTCCCAGTCTCCGTGTTGCTATTTCAACAGTTGCCTCTGAGTTTCAAGACTGTGATGTATCTCTTTAGGGGTTGACCAGACACTCACATTTAGGGTCGGGGAAGGCCTTGTCCACCAGCGCTGTGTACTTCTCCTCTGATGTCAGAACTACGCCCCCTGTTGGCAGGAGTCTCTGTCTGGCCGGAACACCTTTACTGAAGCTCTGTGGAGGGGCAAATACACCAACCAATTCACCACTGACTATGTGTTAGCCCGCTGAGCTAAAGCCAAGGCATTACCTTAGAAAGCTAACACAACTCTGTAGGTCTCAGGTGAGGTAATCCATCACCCAGCCTGGGGTTTATTCTCCGTTACATAGGGTCATGGTAAGTCATGTAAGGTCATGTACGGTCGGCTGTATGTCGGTATGGTGTTGGTTTACCTCCTGGTTGTCATGACACTCCAGGCTGTGATTGGCTCTCATCACCACAAACCTCTCCTTCCACTTCCCGGTGTCGTCATAGTGCAGAACACTGTCCTGATACAGAACTTCCTCTGGCCTAAGGGGCTCCTACAGGACAGATGCAGAAGGAGTGGTGAGTGAGGAGTGTGTGTGTGTGTGTGTGTGTGTGTGTGTGTGTGTGTGTGTGTGAAAAAACAATAAAAATTTATTCATATGTCACCAAATAATTGATTCAAATAAACTGTTTTGCAATGAAGGTCTACAGTAACTTCAACAGCACTGTCTGGTTACTGTCTGGACACTGTCTGGTTACTGTCTGGACACTGTCTGGTTACTGTCTGGACACTGTCTGGGTACTGTCTGGTTACTGTCTGGACACTGTCTGGTTACTGTCTGGACACTGTCTGGTTACTGTCTGGACACTGTCTGGACACTGTCTGGTTACTGTCTGGTTACTGTCTGGACACTGTCTGGGCACTGTCTGGTTACTGTCTGGTTACTGTCTGGTTACTGTCTGGACACTGTCTGGACACTGTCTGGGCACTGTCTGGTTACTGTCTGGTTACTGTCTGGTTACTGTCTGGACACTGTCTGGGTACTGTCTGGGTACTGTCTGGTTACTGTCTGGTTACTGTCTGGACACTGTCTGGACACTGTCTGGGTACTGTCTGGGCACTGTCTGGTTACTGTCTGGTTACTGTCTGGGCACTGTCTGGACACTGTCTGGTTACTGTCTGGGCACTGTCTGGTTACTGTCTGGACACTGTCTGGGTACTGTCTGGACACTGTCTGGTTACTGTCTGGTTACTGTCTGGTTACTGTCTGGACACTGTCTGGTTACTGTCTGGACACTGTCTGGACACTGTCTGGGTACTGTCTGGACACTGTCTGGTTACTGTCTGGTTACTGTCTGGTTACTGTCTGGACACTGTCTGGACACTGTCTGGTTACGGTCTGGGCACTGTCTGGTTACTGTCTGGACACTGTCTGGTTACTGTCTGGTTACGGTCTGGGCACTGTCTGGTTACTGTCTGGACACTGTCTGGTTACTGTCTGGTTACTGTCTGGACACTGTCTGGACACTGTCTGGTTACTGTCTGGTTACTGTCTGGACACTGTCTGAGCACTGTCTGGTTACTGTCTGGTTACTGTCTGGTTACTGTCTGGTTACTGTCTGGACACTGTCTGGTTACTGTCTGGTTACTGTCTGGACACTGTCTGGACACTGTCTGGGTACTGTCTGGTTACTGTCTGGTTACTGTCTGGTTACTGTCTGGGCACTGTCTGAGCACTGTCTGGTTACTGTCTGGTTACTGTCTGGACACTGTCTGGACACTGTCTGGGTACTGTCTGGTTACTGTCTGGGCACTGTCTGGGCACTGTCTGGTTACTGTCTGGGCACTGTCTGGACACTGTCTGGTTACTGTCTGGTTACTGTCTGGACACTGTCTGGACACTGTCTGGTTACTGTCTGGGCACTGTCTGAGCACTGTCTGGACACTGTCTGGGTACTGTCTGGGTACTGTCTGGTTACTGTCTGGGCACTGTCTGGACACTGTCTGGACACTGTCTGGTTACTGTCTGGGCACTGTCTGAGCACTGTCTGGTTACTGTCTGGTTACTGTCTGGACACTGTCTGGACACTGTCTGGGTACTGTCTGGTTACTGTCTGGTTACTGTCTGGGCACTGTCTGGACACTGTCTGGGTACTGTCTGGGTACTGTCTGGGCACTGTCTGGGCACTGTCTGAGCACTGTCTGGTTACTGTCTGGTTACTGTCTGGACACTGTCTGGACACTGTCTGGGTACTGTCTGGTTACTGTCTGGGCACTGTCTGGACACTGTCTGGGTACTGTCTGGGTACTGTCTGGGCACTGTCTGAGCACTGTCTGGTTACTGTCTGGTTACTGTCTGGACACTGTCTGGACACTGTCTGGGTACTGTCTGGTTACTGTCTGGGCACTGTCTGGACACTGTCTGGGCACTGTCTGGTTACGGTCTGGGCACTGTCTGGTTACTGTCTGGGCACTGTCTGAGCACTGTCTGAGCACTGTCTGGTTACTGTCTGGTTACTGTCTGGACACTGTCTGGACACTGTCTGGGCACTGTCTGGTTACGGTCTGGGCACTGTCTGGTTACTGTCTGGGCACTGTCTGGTTACTGTCTGGGCACTGTCTGGGGCACTGTCTGGCCACTGTCTGGTTACTGTCTGGACACTGTCTGGTTACTGTCTGGGCACTGTCTGGTTACTGTCTGGGCACTGTCTGGTTACTGTCTGGACACTGTCTGGTTACTGTCTGGGCACTATCTGGACACTGTCTGGCCACTGTCTGAGCACTGTCTGGACACTGTCTGGTTACTGTCTGGGCACTGTCTGGTTACTGTCTGGTTACTGTCTGGACACTGTCTGGCCACTGTCTGGGCACTGTCTGGACACTGTCTGGACACTGTCTGGACACTGTCTGGGTACTGTCTGGTTACGGTCTGGGCACTGTCTGGTTACTGTCTGGTTACTGTCTGGTTACTGTCTAGTTACTGTCTGGACACTGTCTGGACACTGTCTGGCCACTGTCTGAGCACTGAGCACTGTCTGGTTACTGTCTGGACACTGTCTGGACACTGTCTGGACACTGTCTGGTTACTGTCTGGTTACTGTCTGGACACTGTCTGGTTACTGTCTGGACACTGTCTGGTTACTGTCTGGACACTGTCTGGACACTGTCTGGTTACTGTCTGGTTACTGTCTGGACACTGTCTGGGGCACTGTCTGGTTACTGTCTGATCACTGTCTGAGCTGGTTACTGTCTGGGCACTGTCTGGGCACTGTCTGGGCACTGTCTGGTTACTGTCTGGTTACTGTCTGGTTACTGTCTGGACACTGTCTGGGTACTGTCTGGGTACTGTCTGGTTACTGTCTGGTTACTGTCTGGTTGTCTGGGCACTGTCTGCTTACTGTCTGGGCACTGTCTGGTTACTGTCTGGTTACTGTCTGGGCACTGTCTGGACACTGTCTGGTTACTGTCTGGGCACTGTCTGGTTACTGTCTGGACACTGTCTGGACACTGTCTGGGTACTGTCTGGACACTGTCTGGTTACTGTCTGGTTACTGTCTGGTTACTGTCTGGACACTGTCTGGTTACTGTCTGGACACTGTCTGGACACTGTCTGGGTACTGTCTGGACACTGTCTGGTTACTGTCTGGTTACTGTCTGGTTACTGTCTGGACACTGTCTGGACACTGTCTGGTTACGGTCTGGGCACTGTCTGGTTACTGTCTGGACACTGTCTGGTTACTGTCTGGTTACGGTCTGGGCACTGTCTGGTTACTGTCTGGACACTGTCTGGTTACTGTCTGGTTACTGTCTGGACACTGTCTGGACACTGTCTGGTTACTGTCTGGTTACTGTCTGGACACTGTCTGAGCACTGTCTGGTTACTGTCTGGTTACTGTCTGGTTACTGTCTGGTTACTGTCTGGACACTGTCTGGACACTGTCTGGTTACTGTCTGGACACTGTCTGGACACTGTCTGGGTACTGTCTGGTTACTGTCTGGTTACTGTCTGGTTACTGTCTGGGCACTGTCTGAGCACTGTCTGGTTACTGTCTGGTTACTGTCTGGACACTGTCTGGACACTGTCTGGGTACTGTCTGGTTACTGTCTGGGCACTGTCTGGGCACTGTCTGGTTACTGTCTGGGCACTGTCTGGACACTGTCTGGTTACTGTCTGGTTACTGTCTGGACACTGTCTGGACACTGTCTGGTTACTGTCTGGGCACTGTCTGAGTTACTGTCTGGTTACTGTCTGGGTACTGTCTGGGTACTGTCTGGTTACTGTCTGGGCACTGTCTGGTTACTGTCTGGGCACTGTCTGGTTACTGTCTGGGCACTGTCTGAGCACTGTCTGGTTACTGTCTGGTTACTGTCTGGACACTGTCTGGACACTGTCTGGGCACTGTCTGGTTAATGTCTGGTTACTGTCTGGGCACTGTCTGGACACTGTCTGGGTACTGTCTGGGTACTGTCTGGCACTGTCTGGGCACTGTCTGGGCACTGTCTGGTTACTGTCTGGTTACTGTCTGGACACTGTCTGGTACTGTCTGGTTACTGTCTGGGCACTGTCTGGACACTGTCTGGTTACTGTCTGGTTACTGTCTGGGGCACTGTCTGAGCACTGTCTGGTTACTGTCTGGTTACTGTCTGGGCACTGTCTGGTTACTGTCTGGGCACTGTCTGGTTACTGTCTGGGCACTGTCTGGACACTGTCTGGGCACTGTCTGGTTACGGTCTGGGCACTGTCTGGTTACTGTCTGGGCACTGTCTGAGCACTGTCTGAGCACTGTCTGGTTACTGTCTGGTTACTGTCTGGACACTGTCTGGTTACTGTCTGGGCACTGTCTGGACACTGTCTGGGTACTGTCTGGGTACTGTCTGGGCACTGTCTGGGCACTGTCTGAGCACTGTCTGGTTACTGTCTGGTTACTGTCTGGACACTGTCTGGACACTGTCTGGGTACTGTCTGGTTACTGTCTGGGCACTGTCTGGACACTGTCTGGGTACTGTCTGGGTACTGTCTGGGCACTGTCTGAGCACTGTCTGGTTACTGTCTGGTTACTGTCTGGACACTGTCTGGACACTGTCTGGGTACTGTCTGGTTACTGTCTGGGCACTGTCTGGACACTGTCTGGGCACTGTCTGGGCACTGTCTGGGCACTGTCTGGTTACTGTCTGGGCACTGTCTGAGCACTGTCTGGGCACTGTCTGGTTACTGTCTGGTTACTGTCTGGACACTGTCTGGACACTGTCTGGGCACTGTCTGGTTACGGTCTGGGCACTGTCTGGTTACTGTCTGGGCACTGTCTGGTTACTGTCTGGGCACTGTCTGGGCACTGTCTGGCCACTGTCTGGTTACTGTCTGGACACTGTCTGGTTACTGTCTGGGCACTGTCTGGTTACTGTCTGGGCACTGTCTGGTTACTGTCTGGACACTGTCTGGTTACTGTCTGGGCACTATCTGGACACTGTCTGGCCACTGTCTGAGCACTGTCTGGACACTGTCTGGTTACTGTCTGGGCACTGTCTGGTTACTGTCTGGTTACTGTCTGGACACTGTCTGGCCACTGTCTGGGCACTGTCTGGACACTGTCTGGACACTGTCTGGACACTGTCTGGGTACTGTCTGGTTACGGTCTGGGCACTGTCTGGTTACTGTCTGGTTACTGTCTGGTTACTGTCTAGTTACTGTCTGGACACTGTCTGGACACTGTCTGGCCACTGTCTGAGCACTGAGCACTGTCTGGTTACTGTCTGGACACTGTCTGGACACTGTCTGGACACTGTCTGGTTACTGTCTGGTTACTGTCTGGACACTGTCTGGTTACTGTCTGGGCACTGTCTGGTTACTGTCTGGACACTGTCTGGGTACTGTCTGGGGCACTGTCTGATCACTGTCTGATCACTGTCTGAGCACTGTCTGGGCACTGTCTGGGCACTGTCTGGTTACTGTCTGGTTACTGTCTGGGGCACTGTCTGGTTACTGTCTGGGCACTGTCTGGTTACTGTCTGGGGCACTGTCTGGTTACTGTCTGGGAACTGTCTGGTTACTGTCTGGGCACTGTCTGCTTACTGTCTGGGGCACTGTCTGGGCACTGTCTGGGGCACTGTCTGGTTACTGTCTGGACACTGTCTGGGCACTGTCTGGTTACTGTCTGGTTACTGTCTGGTTACTGTCTGGTTACTGTCTGGACACTGTCTGGACACTGTCTGGGCACTGTCTGGGCACTGTCTGGTTACTGTCTGGTTACTGTCTTGTTACTGTCTGGACACTGTCTGGGTACTGTCTGGGTACTGTCTGGTTACTGTCTGGTTACTGTCTGGACACTGTCTGGACACTGTCTGGGTACTGTCTGGGCACTGTCTGGTTACTGTCTGGGCACTGTCTGGACACTGTCTGGTTACTGTCTGGGCACTGTCTGGTTACTGTCTGGACAGTCTGGACACTGTCTGGGTACTGTCTGGACACTGTCTGGTTACTGTCTGGTTACTGTCTGGTTACTGTCTGGACACTGTCTGGTTACTGTCTGGACACTGTCTGGTTACTGTCTGGGTACTGTCTGGTTACTGTCTGGGTACTGTCTGGTTACTGTCTGGTTACTGTCTGGTTACTGTCTGGACACTGTCTGGACACTGTCTGGTTACGGTCTGGGCACTGTCTGGTTACTGTCTGGACACTGTCTGGTTACTGTCTGGTTACGGTCTGGGCACTGTCTGGTTACTGTCTGGACACTGTCTGGTTACTGTCTGGTTACTGTCTGGACACTGTCTGGACACTGTCTGGACACTGTCTGGTTACTGTCTGGTTACTGTCTGGACACTGTCTGAGCACTGTCTGGTTACTGTCTGGTTACTGTCTGGTTACTGTCTGGTTACTGTCTGGACACTGTCTGGACACTGTCTGGTTACTGTCTGGACACTGTCTGGACACTGTCTGGGTACTGTCTGGTTACTGTCTGGTTACTGTCTGGTTACTGTCTGGGCACTGTCTGAGCACTGTCTGGTTACTGTCTGGTTACTGTCTGGACACTGTCTGGACACTGTCTGGGTACTGTCTGGTTACTGTCTGGGCACTGTCTGGGCACTGTCTGGTTACTGTCTGGGCACTGTCTGGACACTGTCTGGTTACTGTCTGGTTACTGTCTGGACACTGTCTGGACACTGTCTGGTTACTGTCTGGGCACTGTCTGAGCACTGTCTGGACACTGTCTGGGTACTGTCTGGGTACTGTCTGGGCACTGTCTGGTTACTGTCTGGGCACTGTCTGGACACTGTCTGGACACTGTCTGGTTACTGTCTGGGCACTGTCTGAGCACTGTCTGGTTACTGTCTGGTTACTGTCTGGACACTGTCTGGACACTGTCTGGGTACTGTCTGGTTACTGTCTGGTTACTGTCTGGGCACTGTCTGGACACTGTCTGGGTACTGTCTGGGTACTGTCTGGGCACTGTCTGGGCACTGTCTGAGCACTGTCTGGTTACTGTCTGGTTACTGTCTGGACACTGTCTGGACACTGTCTGGGTACTGTCTGGTTACTGTCTGGGCACTGTCTGGACACTGTCTGGGTACTGTCTGGGTACTGTCTGGGCACTGTCTGGGCACTGTCTGAGCACTGTCTGGTTACTGTCTGGTTACTGTCTGGACACTGTCTGGACACTGTCTGGGTACTGTCTGGTTACTGTCTGGGCACTGTCTGGACACTGTCTGGGCACTGTCTGGTTACGGTCTGGGCACTGTCTGGTTACTGTCTGGGCACTGTCTGAGCACTGTCTGAGCACTGTCTGGTTACTGTCTGGTTACTGTCTGGACACTGTCTGGACACTGTCTGGGCACTGTCTGGTTACGGTCTGGGCACTGTCTGGTTACTGTCTGGGCACTGTCTGGTTACTGTCTGGGCACTGTCTGGGGCACTGTCTGGCCACTGTCTGGTTACTGTCTGGACACTGTCTGGTTACTGTCTGGGCACTGTCTGGTTACTGTCTGGTTACTGTCTGGCCACTGTCTGAGCACTGTCTGGACACTGTCTGGTTACTGTCTGGGCACTGTCTGGTTACTGTCTGGTTACTGTCTGGTTACTGTCTGGCACTGTCTGGGCACTGTCTGGACACTGTCTGGACACTGTCTGGGTACTGTCTGGTTACGGTCTGGGCACTGTCTGGTTACTGTCTGGTTACTGTCTGGTTACTGTCTAGTTACTGTCTGGGCACTGTCTGGACACTGTCTGGCCACTGTCTGGGGCACTGTCTGGTTACTGTCTGGACACTGTCTGGACACTGTCTGGACACTGTCTGGTTACTGTCTGGTTACTGTCTGGACACTGTCTGGTTACGGTCTGGGCACTGTCTGGTTACTGTCTGGGCACTGTCTGGTTACTGTCTGGGCACTGTCTGGGGCACTGTCTGGCCACTGTCTGGTTACTGTCTGGACACTGTCTGGTTACTGTCTGGGCACTGTCTGGTTACTGTCTGGCCACTGTCTGAGCACTGTCTGGACACTGTCTGGTTACTGTCTGGGCACTGTCTGGTTACTGTCTGGTTACTGTCTGGACACTGTCTGGCCACTGTCTGGGCACTGTCTGGACACTGTCTGGACACTGTCTGGGTACTGTCTGGTTACGGTCTGGGCACTGTCTGGTTACTGTCTGGTTACTGTCTGGTTACTGTCTAGTTACTGTCTGGACACTGTCTGGACACTGTCTGGCCACTGTCTGAGCACTGAGCACTGTCTGGTTACTGTCTGGACACTGTCTGGACACTGTCTGGACACTGTCTGGTTACTGTCTGGTTACTGTCTGGACACTGTCTGGTTACTGTCTGGGCACTGTCTGGTTACTGTCTGGACACTGTCTGGGTACTGTCTGGGGACTGTCTGGGCACTGTCTGGGGCACTGTCTGATCACTGTCTGATCACTGTCTGAGCACTGTCTGGGCACTGTCTGGGCACTGTCTGGTTACTGTCTGGTTACTGTCTGGGGCACTGTCTGGTTACTGTCTGGGCACTGTCTGGTTACTGTCTGGGGCACTGTCTGGTTACTGTCTGGGAACTGTCTGGTTACTGTCTGGGCACTGTCTGCTTACTGTCTGGGGCACTGTCTGGGCACTGTCTGGGGCACTGTCTGGTTACTGTCTGGGCACTGTCTGAGCACTGTCTGAGCACTGTCTGGGCACTGTCTGGTTACTGTCTGGGCACTGTCTGGTTACTGTCTGGGCACTGTCTGAGCACTGTCTGGGCACTGTCTGGGCACTGTCTGGTTACTGTCTGGGTACTGTCTGGCACTGTCTGGTTACTGTCTGGGGCACTGTCTGAGTTACTGTCTGGGTACTGTCTGGGCACTGTCTGGTTACTGTCTGGTTACTGTCTGAGCACTGTCTGGTTACTGTCTGGGCACTGTCTGGTTACTGTCTGGGGCACTGTCTGGTTACTGTCTGGGTCACTGTCTGGGCACTGTCTGGGCACTGTCTGGGCACTGTCTGGGGCACTGTCTGGGCACTGTCTGGTTACTGTCTGGGCACTGTTTGGGGCACTGTCTGGGCACTGTCTGGGCACTGTCTGGTTACTGTCTGGGGACTGTCTGATCACTGTCTGGGCACTGTCTGGTTACTGTCTGGGCACTGTCTGGTTACTGTCTGGTTACTGTCTGGGCACTGTCTGGTTACTGTCTGGGCACTGTCTGGTTACTGTCTGGTTACTGTCTGGGCACTGTCTGGGGACTGTCTGGTTACTGTCTGGGCACTGTCTGGTTACTGTCTGGGCACTGTCTGGTTACTGTCTGGGCACTGTCTGAGCACTGTCTGGGCACTGAGCACTGTGGTTACTGTCTGAGCACTGTCTGAGCACTGTCTGGGCACTGTCTGGGCACTGTCTGGTTACTGTCTTGTTACTGTCTGGTTACTGTCTGAGCACTGTCTGGTTACTGTCTGGGCACTGTCTGGTTACTGTCTGGGCACTGTCTGGGGACTGTCTGGGCACTGTCTGGGGACTGCCTGGGCACTGTCTGATCACTGTCTGATCACTGTCTGGGCACTGTCTGAGCACTGTCTGGTTACTGTCTGAGCACTGTTTGAGCACTGTCTGAGCACTGTCTGGGCACTGTCTGAGCACTGTCTGAGTACTGTCTGAGCACTGTCTGGGCACTGTCTGGGCACTGTCTGGTTACTGTCTGGGCACTGTCTGGGTACTGTCTGAGCACTGTCTGGGCACAGTCTGGGCACTGTCTGAGCACTGTCTGGTTACTGTCTGATCACTGTCTGGTTACTGTCTGGGCACTGTCTGGGCACTGTCTGGTTACTGTCTGGTTACTGTCTGGGCACTGTCTGGCCACTGTCTGGGCACTGTCTGAGCACTGTCTGGGCACTGTCTGGGTACTGTCTGGGCACTGTCTGGTTACTGTCTGGGCACTGTCTGAGCACTGTCTGGGCACTGTCTGAGCACTGTCTGAGCACTGTCTGGGTACTGTCTGGTTACTGTCTGGGCACTGTCTGAGCACTGTCTGGGCACTGTCTGAGCACTGTCTGAGCACTGTCTGAGCACTGTCTGGTTACTGTCTGGGGCACTGTCTGGTTACTGTCTGGGCACTGTCTGGTTACTGTCTGGGCACTGTCTGCTTACTCTCTGGGCACTGTCTGAGCACTGTCTGGTTACTGTCTGGGCACTGTCTGGGGCACTGTCTGAACACTGTCTGGTTATTGTCTGGTTACTGTCTGGGCACTGTCTGGTTACTGTCTGGGCACTGTCTGGTTACTGTCTGGTTACTGTCTGGGCACTGTCTGGGCACTGTCTGGGCACTGTCTGGGTACTGTCTGGGCACTGTCTGAGCACTCTCTGGGCACTGTCTGGGTACTGTCTGGGCACTGTCTGGGTACTGTCTGAGCACTGTCTGGCCACTGTCTGGGCACCTAGCTGGAGGGGTGCTCTCATCTTATCTACCAACATAGACTGGGCTCTAACTCCCCTAGCTCCACAATGAAATAGGGTGCAGGCCAGGCAGCAGGCTGTTAGCCAGCTTCTAGTCATGAAATCTATGCAGCCTACTCAATCACTTTTTAAATGTTGTGGATCTTAATGTTTTTTTCTCATAATTATGGACTATCGAACCACCATTTTATTACGTTTGCATTCGCAACAAATAATCTGCTCAGACCCCAACCAAGGATCATCAAAAGCCATGCTATAAATTCTCGGACAACCCAAAGATGCCCTTCCAGACTCCCTCCGCTACCCAACGTCAGAGTACAAAAATCAGTTAACCACCTAACTGTAGTACCCTAGATGCAGTTGCACCACTATAAACAAAAAACATTTCTCATAAGAAACTAGCACCCTAGTATACAATTTTCTCTGAAGCAAGCTTCCAGAAAATTGGAACGGAAATGGCACCACACCAAACTGGAAGTCTTCCGACTAGCTTGGAAAGACTGTACCGTTCAGTATCGAAGAGCCCTCACTGCTGCTCGATCATCCTATTTTTCCAACTTAATTGAGGAAAATACGAACAATTCAAAGTTGATTTTTGATACTGTCGCAAAGCTAACTAAAAAGCAGCATTCCCCAAGAGAGGATGGCTTTCACTTCAGCAGTGATACATTCATGAACTTCTTGTCTCAGAAAAGATCATGATCATTAGAAAGCAAATTATTCCTCTTTAAATCTGTGTATTCCTCCAAAGCTCAGTTGTCCTGAGTCTGCACAACTATACAAGGACCTAGGATCAAGAGAGACACTCAAGTTTTTCAATACTATATCTCTTGACATGTTGATGAAAATAATCATGGCCTCTAAACCTCCAAGCTGCATACTGGACCCTATTCCAACTAAACTACTGAAAGAGCTGCTTTCTGTGCTTGGCCCTCCTATGTTGAACATAATAAACGGCTCTCTATCCACCGGATGTGTACCCAACTCACTAAAAGTGGCAGTAATAAAGCCTCTCTTGAAAAAGCCAAACCTTTATATCGAACCTCCCGTTCCGCTCAAAATGTTTTTAAAAAGCTGTTGCCCAGCAACTCACTGCCTTCCTGAAGACAAACAACGAAACGCTTCAGTCTGGATTTAGACCCCATCAATGCACTGAGAAGGCACTTGTGAAGGTGGTAAATGACCTTTTAATGGCGTCAGACCAAGGCTCTGCATCTGTCCTTGTGCTCCTAGAACTTAGTGCTGATTTTGATACTATCAATCACCACATTCTTTTGGAGAGATTGGAAACCCAAATTGGTCTACACGGACAAGTTCTGGCCTGGTTTAGATCTTATCTGTTGGAAAGATATCAGTTTGTCTCTGTGGATGGTTAGTCCTCTGACAAATCAACTGTACATTTCGGTGTTCCTCAAGGCTCTGTTTTAGGACCACTATTGTTTTCACTATATATTTTACCTCTTGGTGATGTCATTCAGAAACAGAATGTTAACTTTCACCGCTATGCGGACGACACACAGCTGTACATTTCGATGAAACATGGTGAAGCCCCAAAATTGCCCTCCCTGGAAGCCTGTGTTTCAGACATAAGGAAGTGGATGGCGGCAAATGTTCTACTTTAAAACTCAGACAAAACAGAGATGCTTGTTCTCGGTCCCAAGAAACAAAGAGATCTTCTGTTGAATCTGACAATTAATCTTGATGGTTATACCAGTTGTCTCAAATAAAACTGTGAAGGACCTCGGCGTTACTCTGGACCCTGATCTCTCTTTTGACGAACATATAAAGCTTTTTTCCATCTATGTAACATTGCTAAAATCAGAAACTTTCTATCCAAAAATTATGCAGAAAAATTAAGCAATGCTCTACTTTCCAGCTACCCGGATAAAGCACTAAATAAACTTCAGGTAGTGCTAAACACGGCTGCTAGAATCTTGACTGGAAGTATGCTTGGGATCATTGTCCATTTGGAAGACCCATTTGCGACCAAGCTTTAACTTCCTGACTGATGTCTTGAGTTGTTGCTTCAATATATCCATACAATTTTCCCTCCTCATGACGCCATCTATTTTGTGAAGTGCACCAGTCCCTCCTGCAGCAAAGCACCCCCACAGCATGATGCTGCCACCCCCGTGCTTCACGTTTGGGATTGTGCTCTTCGGCTTGCAAGCCTCCCCTTTTTCCTCCAAACATAACGATGGTCATTATGGCCAAACAGTTCTATTATTGTTTCATCAGACCAGAAGACATTTCTCCAAAAAGTACAATATTTGTCCCCATGTGCAGTTGCTTAGTCTGGCTTTTTTATGGCGGTTTTGGAGCAGTGGCTTCTTCCTTGCTGAGCGGCCTTTCAGGTTATGTCGATTTAGGACGCTTTTTACTGTGGATATAGATACTTTTGTACCCGTTTCCTCCAGCATCTTCACAAGGTCCTTTACTGTGGTTCTGGGATTGAATTGCACTTTTCACACCAAAGTACGTTAATCTCTAGGAGACAGAACGCGTCTCCTTCCTGAGCGGTATGACGGCTGTGTGGTCCCATGGAGTTTATACCTGGTTACTATTGTTAGTACAGATGAACGTGGTACCTTCAGGCGTTTGGAAATTACTCCCAAGGATGAACCAGACTTGTGGAGGTATACCATTTTTTTCTGAGGTCTTGGCTGATTTCTTTTGATTTTCCCATGCTGTCAATCAAAGAGGCGCCGAGTTTGAAGGTAGGCCTTGAAATACATCCACAGGTACACCTCCAATTGACTCAAATTATGTCAATTAGCCTGTCAGAATCTTCTAAAGTCATGACATCATTTTCTGGAATTTTCCAAGCTGTTTAAAGGCACAGTCAACTTAGTGTATGTAAACTTCTGACCCACTGGAATTGTGATACAGTGAATTATAAATGAAATAATCTGTCTGAAAACAATTGTTGGAAAAATGACATGTGTCATGCACAAAGTAGATGTCCTAACCGACGTGCCAAAACTATAGTTTGTTAGCCAAGAAATGTGTGGAGTGGTTGAAAAACGAGTTTTAATGACTCCAACCTAAGTGTATGTAAACTTCCGACTTCAACTGTAAATACATTTGATTGATTGATTGATTCCTCTCTAAGCACTGTGACCCCTTTCAATTTCCTCTCATTACTGGTTACTGTCTGGGCACTGTCTGGTTACTGTCTGGACACTGTCTGGTTACTGTCTGGGCACTGTCTGGACACTGTCTGGTTACTGTCTGGGCACTGTCTGGCCACTGTCTGGCCACTGTCTGGCCACTGTCTGAGCACTGTCTGGACACTGTCTGGACACTGTCTGGACACTGTCTGGCCACTGTCTGGTTACTGTCTGGACACTGTCTGGCCACTGTCTGGTTACTGTCTGGACACTGTCTGGTTACTGTCTGGACACTGTCTGGCCACTGTCTGGACACTGTCTGGACACTGTCTGGCCACTGTCTGGCCACTGTCTGGACACTGTCTGGCCACTGTCTGGACACTGTCTGGCCACTGTCTGAGCATTATTAGTCAATCACAAACACAATCACATTATTACACATCAATGATTTTACTCCTCACTTGGACTAACTCATTCTTGGCTCTTTTGTCTAAGGGAAAGGGGGATGCCTAGTTAGTTGTACAGCTGAATGCATTCAACTGAAATGAGTCTTCTGCATTTAACCCCTCTGAATTAGAGAGGTGCTGTGTGTGTGTGTGTGTGTGTGTGTGTGTGTGTGTGTGTGTCTTACCCTCTGTTTAAGGAGCTGAGTGTGTGTCTCTTTGTGTTGCTCCACCTCCTCCTGCAGCTGAGAGAAGAAGGCTACAAAGTACTGCTGCCTGTAGTGGGGACTGAAGTTCTTCAGCTCGGACTCCGCACGACCTGCACACACACACACACACACACACACACACACACACACAATGGTCAGAACCTGATCTGTGTCATTGAAGACATTAAAAGTCAGTAGCTCACAACCAGACAATGCCATTCAGTGGTGAACCATCTTTCTCACATCCTCCAAGTAAACCACATCACAGAGCGACAGGTAACAGACACAATAAAGGAAACACCAACATCAAGTGGGGCGTAGGGCCTCCACCAATCAGAACAGGTTCAATGGGGGGCGTTGGGCCTCCACCAATCAGAACAGGTTCAATGGGGGGCGTTGGGTCTCCACCAATCAGAACAGGTTCAATGGGGGGCGTTGGGCCTCCACCAATCAGAACAGGTTCAATGGGGGGCGTTGGGCCTCCACCAATCAGAACAGGTTCAATGGGGGGCGTTGGGCCTCCACCAATCAGAACAGGTTCAATGGGGGGCGTTGGGCCTCCACCAATCAGAACAGGTTCAATGGGGGGCGTTGGGCCTCCACCAATCAGAACAGGTTCAATGGGGGGCGTTGGGCCTCCACCAATCAGAACAGGTTCAATGGGGGGCGTTGGGCCTCCACCAATCAGAACAGGTTCAATGGGGGGCGTTGGGCCACCACCAATCAGAACAGGTTCAATGGGGGGCGTTGGGCCTCCACCAATCAGAACAGGTTCAATGGGGTGCGTTGGGCCACCACCAATCAGAACAGGTTCAATGCACCTTGGCATAGATTCTACAAGTGTCTGGAACTCGATTGGAGGAATGCGACACCATTCTATAGATTCTACAAGTGTCTGGAACTCGATTGGAGGGATGCGACACCATTCTATAGATTCTACAATTCTATGGAGGGAGACACCATTCTATAGATTCTACAAGTGTCTGAAACTCGATTGACACCATTCTATAGATTCTACAAGTGTCTGGATGGAGGGCGACACCATTCTATAGATTCTACAAGTGTCTGGAACTCGATTGGAGGGATGCGACACCATTCTATAGATTCTACAAGTGTCTGAAACTCGATTGGAGGAATGCGACACCATTCTATAGATTCTACAAGTGTCTGGAACTCGATTGGAGGGATGCGACACCATTCTATAGATTCTACAAGTGTCTGAAACTCGATTGGAGGAATGCGACACCATTCTTCCATGAGAAATTCCATCAGTTGGTGTTTTGTTGGTGGAAACCGCCGTCTCAGGCGTCCCTCCAGAATCTCCCGTTAGTGTTTAACTGGGTTGAGATCTGGTGACTGAGACGGCCAGGGTTTATGGGATGTTAATTGCTTAATTAACTCAGGAACCTCACCTGTGTGGAAGCACCTGATTTCAATATTCTTTGTATCCCTCGTTTACTTCAGTGTTTCCATTATCTTGTCAGTTAGCCGTATGTCAATTCACATCTCACTTCAACATCCCAACCACAATACAACATCATCTCACTTCAACATCCCAACCACAATACAACATCATCTCACTTCAACATCCCAACCACAATACAACATAATCTCACTTCAACATCCCAACCACAATACAACATCATCTCACTTCAACATCCCAACCACAATACAACATCATCTCACTTCAACATCCCAACCACAATACAACATCATCTCACTTCAACATCCCAACCACAATACAACATCATCTCACTTCAACATCCCAACCACAATACAACATCATCTCACTTCAACATCCCAACCACAATACAACATCATCTCACTTCAACATCCCAACCACAATACAACATCATCTCACTTCAACATCCCAACCACAATACAACATCATCTCACTTCAACATCCCAACCACAATACAACATCATCTCACTTCAACATCCCAACCACAATACAACATCATCTCACTTCAACATCATCTCACTTCAACATCCCAACCACAATACAACATCAACTCACTTCAACATCACAAAAATCACCACAATCTATCACCACAGTCTATCACCACAATCTATCACCACAGTCTATCACCACAATCTATCACCACAATCTATCACCACAATCTATCACCACAATCTATCACCACAATCTATCACCACAGTCTATCACCACAATCTATCACCACAATCTATCACCACAATCTATCACCACAGTCTATCACCACAATCTATCACCACAATCTATCACCACAGTCTATCACCACAATCTATCACCACAATCTATCACCACAATCTATCACCACAATCTATCACCACAATCTATCACCACAGTCTATCACCACAATCTATTACCACAATGTAGCACCGCAATCTATTACCACAATGTAGCACCACAATCTATCACCACAATCTATCACCACAATGTAGCACCACAATCTATCACCAAAATCTATCACCACAGTCTATCACCACAATCTATTACCACAATGTAGCACCGCAATCTATTATCACAATGTAGCACCGCAATCTATTATCACAATGTAGCACCGCAATCTATTATCACAATGTAGCACCGCAATCTATTATCACAATGTAGCACCGCAATCTATTACCACAATCTAGCACCACAATCTATCACCACAGTCTATTACCACAGTCTATTACCACAATCTATCACCACAGTCTATCACCACAGTCTATCACCACAATCTATCACCACAATCTATCACCACAATCTATCACCACAATCTATCACCACAGTCTATTACCACAATCTATCACCACAATCTATCACCACAGTCTATTACCACAATGTAGCACCGCAATGTAGCACCACAATCTATCACCACAATCTATCACCACAGTCTATTACCACAATGTAGCACCACAATCTATCACCACAGTCTATTACCACAATCTATCACCACAGTCTATCACCACAGTCTATTACCACAATGTAGCACCGCAATGTAGCACCACAATCTATCACCACAATCTATCACCACAATCTATCACCACAGTCTATCACCACAATCTATCACCACAATCTATCACCACAGTCTATCACCACAATCTATCACCACAATCTATCACCACAGTCTATCACCACAATCTATCACCACAATCTATCACCACAATCTATCACCACAATCTATCACCACAATCTATCACCACAATCTATCACCACAATCTATCACCACAATCTATCACCACAACCTAGCACCACAATCTATCACCACAATCTATCACCACAATCTATCACCACAATCTATCACCACAATGTAGCACCACAATCTATCACCACAATCTATCACCACAATCTATCACCACAATCTATCACCACAATCTATCACCACAATCTAGCACCACAATGTAGCACCACAATGTAAATAATGGCGTTCCAAAAAAGGTCCAGTTGCCAAGACCACGAATGCAAATTCCATCTAGACAACCGTTGCCCTAGAGCACACAAAAAAACCATCTGAGAGACAAGACAAGGCAAGGGTTTCTATGTCATCAAAAGGAACATAAAATTCAACATACCAATTAGGATCTGGCTAAAAGTACTTGAATCAGTTATAGAACCCATTGCCCTTTATGGTTGTGAGGTCTGAGGTCCGCTCACCAACCAAGACTTCACAAAATGGGACAAACACCAAATTGAGACTGCATGCAGAATTCTTCAAAAATATCCTCAGTGTACAAAGTAAAACACCAAATAATGCAGAGCAGAATTAGGCCGCTAATGATCAAAATCCAGAAAAGAGCCGTTAAAATCTACAACCACCTAAAAGGAAGCGATTCCCAAACCTTCCATAACAAAGCCATCACCAACAGAGAGATGAACCTGGAGAAGAGTCCCCTAAGCAAGCTGGTCCTGTGGCTCTGTTCACAAACACAAACACACCCCACAGAGCCCCAGGACAACAGCACAATTTGACCAAACCAAATCATGAGAAAACAAAAAGATAATTACTTAACACATTGGAAAGAATTAACAAAAAAACAGAGCAAACTAGAATGCTATTTGTCCCTAAACAGAGAGTACACAGCGGCAGAATACCTGACCACTGTGACTGACCCAAAATTAAGGAAAGCTTTGACTATGTACAGACTCAGTGAGCATAGCCTTGCTATTGAGAAAGGCCGCCGTAGGCAGACATGGCTCTCAAGAGAAGACAGGCTATGTGCTCACTGCCCACAAAATGAGGTGGGAACTGAGCTGCACTTCCTAACCTCCTGCCAAATGTATGACCACATTAGAAATACATATTTCCCTCAGATTACACAGATACACAAAGAATTTGAAAACAAACCCAATTTTGATAAACTCCCATATCTACTGGGTGAAATACCACAGTGTGACATCACAGCAGCAATATGTGTGACCTGTTGCCTCAAGAAAAGAGCAACCAGTGAAGAACAAACCATATTTATGTTGATTTATTTTCCCTTTTGTACTTTGACTATTTGCACATCGTTACAACACTGTATATAGACATAATATTATTTTTGAATATAGTGTAATGTTTACAGTTCACTTTTGTTGTTATCTAGTTCACTTGCTTGGGCAATGTTTTAACATGTGTTTCCCATGCCAATGAAGAGAGAGAGAGGCTTCATGTGATGTGTTATAATGTGATCTAGCTTCCGTTTGGTTCTTAAACGCTTTCTGTTTCAAGACGTAATGAATACACCCCAGCGGTGTGATATATTGTGTTATATATTGTGTGATATATTGTGTTATATATTGTGTGATATATTGTGTTATTTATTGTGTGATATATTGTGTTATATATTGTGTGATATATTGTGTGATATATTGTGTGATATATTGTGTTATATATTGTGTGATATATTGTGTTATATATTGTGTGATATATTGTGTGATATATTGTGTGATATATTGTGTGATATATTGTGTTATATATTGTGTGATATATTGTGTGATATATTGTGTTATATATTGTGTGATATATTGTGTGATATATTGTGTGATATATTGTGTTATATATTGTGTTATATATTGTGTGATATATTGTGTTATATATTGTGTGATATATTATATATTATATATTGTGTTATATATTGTGTGATATATTGTGTTATATATTGTGTTATATATTGTGTTATATATTGTGTTATATATTGTGTGATATATTGTGTGATATATTGTGTGATATATTGTGTTATATATTGTGTGATATATTGTGTGATATATTGTGTGATATATTGTGTGATATATTGTGTTATATATTGTGTGATATATTGTGTGATATATTGTTATATATTGTGTGATATATTGTGTGATATATTGTGTTATATATTGTGTTATATATTGTGTGATATATTGTGTTATATATTGTGTGATATATTGTGTGATATATTGTGTGATATATTGTGTGATATATTGTGTTATATATTGTGTGATATATTGTGTTATATATTGTGTGATATATTGTGTGATATATTGTGTTATATATTGTGTTATATATTGTGTGATATATTGTGTTATATATTGTGTGATATATTGTGTGATATATTGTGTGATATATTGTGTTATATATTGTGTGATATATTGTGTTATATATTGTGTGATATATTGTGTTATATATTGTGTTATATATTGTGTGATATATTGTGTGATATATTGTGTTATATATTGTGTGATATATTGTGTTATATATTGTGTGATATATTGTGTTATATATTGTGTGATATATTGTGTTATATATTGTGTGATATATTGCATAAATTATAGAAATACAGTATATTGCCCATTATGTTGTTGGGAAATATTGTAGCTCTGTTAATTGTATTATTCTCCTGTCTGTGTGTGGAAATACATCTGTTGATCCTTCTATCTGAATAGTTATTGACACACATCAGTCAGGGTACTATAGAGTAGGTTCTCTCTATCCACACGCTAGTCATAACATTATCATATTATCTCTTTTGGGTACTATAGAGTAGGTTCTCTCTATCCACACACTAGTCATAACATTATCTGTCTATGTAGTTTTTACATACAGTACACTCCATGACATAAAGTATGTGGACACCTGCTCCTCGAACATCTCATTAATATGGACTTGGTTCCCCCTTTGCTGCTATAACAGCCTCCACTCTTCTAGGAAGGCTTTCCACTAGATGTAGGAACATTGCTGCTATAACAGCCTCCACTCTTCTGGGAAGGCTTTCCACTAGATGTTGGAACATTGCTGCTATAACAGCCTCCACTCTTCTGGGAAGGCTTTCCACTAGACGTTGGAACATTGCTGCTATAACAGCCTCCTCTCCTCTGGGAAGTCTTCTCTTCTGGGAAGCTGCTAGATGTTGGAACATTGCTTTCCACTAGATGTTGGAACATTGCTGCTATAACAGCCTCCACTCTTCTGGGAAGGCTTTCCACTAGATGTTGGAACATTGCTGCTATAACAGCCTCCACTCTTCTGGGAAGGCTTTCCACTAGATGTTGGAACATTGCTGCGGGGACTTGCTTCCATTCAGCCACAAGCATTAATGAGGTCGGGCACTGATGTTGGGCGATTGGGTCTGGCTCGCAGTCGGTGTTCCAATTAATCCCAAAGGTGTTCGATGGGGTTGAGGTCAGTGCTTTCTGCAGGCCAGTCAAGTTCTTCCACACTGATCTCAACAAACCATTTCTGTATGGACCTCGTTTTGTGAACGGGGGTATTGTCATGCTGAAACAGGAAAGGACTTCCCCGAACAGTTGCCACAATGTTGGAAGTACAGAATCTTCTAGAATGTCATTGTATGCTGAAGCGTTAGCCTTCACTAGAACTAAGGAGCGCAAACCATGAAAAACAGCCCCAGACCATTATTCCTCATCCACCCTCCTGCATTCTACCCCTCATCTATTCTACACTCCTGTATTCTACCCTCCTGCATTCTACCCTCCTGTGTTCTACCCTCCTGAATTTCACCCTCCTGTGTTCAATCCTCCTAAATTCTACCCTCCTGTGTTCAATCCTCCTGTATTCCACCCTCCTGCATTCTACCCCTCATCTATTCTACCCTCCTGAATTTCACCCTCCTATTCTGGCCTCCTGTCTCCTCCTAGGTTCATGCTCTACAACATCCGAATTCTACCCTCATCTATTCTACCCTGCCTCACACAGGATTCTACCCCTCATCTATTCTACCCTCCTGTGTCCTAATCCAGGCACTCCGTCATCTCCCGTCTGCATTACTGCAACTCGCTGTTGGCTGGTTCTACCCTCCTGAATTTCACCCTCCTGTGCCATTAAACCCCCTGTGTACAACTCATCCAGAACCCCATCAGCCCGTCTGGTGTTCAACCTTCCCAAGTTCTCTACAACACGTCACCCCGCTCCTCCGCTCTCTCCACTGGCTTCCAGTTGAAGTTCTCTCGCATCCGCTACAAGACCATGGTGCTTGCCTACGGAGCTGTGAGGGGAACGGCACCTCAGTACCTCCAGGCTCTGATCAGGCCCTACACCCAAACAAGGGCACTGCGTTCATCCACCTCTGGCCTGCTCGCCTCCCTACCACTGAGGAAGTACAGTTCCCCCTCAGCCCAGTCAAAACTGTTCGCTGCTCTGGCCCCCAATGGTGGAACAAACTCCCTCACGACGCCAGGACAGCAAGTCAATCACCACCTTCCGGAGACACCTGAAACCCCACCTCTTTAAGGAATACCTAGGATAGGATAAAGTAATCCCTCTCACCCCCCCTTAAAAGATTTAGATGCGCTACTGTTCCACTGGATGTCATAAGGTGAATGCACCAATTTGTAAATCGCTCTGGATAAGAGCGTCTGCTAAATGACTTAAATGTAAATGTATTCTACCCTCCTGAATTTCACCCTCCTGTGTTCAATCCTCCTGCATTCTACCCCTCATCTATTCTACCCTCCTGAATTCCACCCTCCTGTATTCAATCCTCCTGAATTCCACCCTCCTGTGTTCAATCCTCCTGCATTCTACCCCTCATCTATTCTACCCTCCTGAATTCCACCCTCCTGTATTCAATCCTCCTGAATTCCACCCTCCTGTGTTCAAGCCTCCTGCATTCTACCCTCATCTATGTTACCCTTCTGTATCCTGCACTCCTCTAACTATGTCCCTCCATGCAGGCGTTATCTCCATCAGAACATCCTGTCATTATGTCCCATGGAAACTCTCAGTGCAATTTGGCCCAATTCAACGTATTAGCAGCTTTTTTAAGGGCTCAGATATAGAGCAGGCAGATGTGAAGTGGGAGTCTCTCTCTTCTAGTCTTATTAAGGTAGATATAGAGCAGGTAGATATGAAGTGGGAGTCTCTCTCTCCTAGTCTTATTAAGGTAGATATAGAGCAGGTAGATATGAAGTGGGAGTCTCTCTCTCCTAGTCTTATTAAGGTAGATATAGAGCAGGTAGATATGAAGTAGGGAGTAGAGCAGGTAGTCTCTCTCCTAGTCTTATTAAGGTAGATATAGAGCAGGCAGATATGAAGTGGGAGTCTCTCTCTCCTAGTCTTAATAAGGTAGATATAGAGCAGGCAGATATGAAGTGGGAGTCTCTCTCTCCTAGTCTTATTAAGGTAGATATAG
>NC_088424.1:53075650-53100650 GCF_034236695.1 Oncorhynchus nerka
TGTGAAGAGGACTAACTGTCTGTGGCCTGTCAGTGTGAAGAGGACTAACTGTCTGTGGCCTGTCAGTGTGAAGAGGACTAACTGTCTGTGGCCTGTCAGTGTGAAGAGGACTACAGTGCCTTGCGAAAGTATTCGGCCCCCTTGAACTTTGCGACCTTTTGCCACATTTCAGGCTTCAAACATAAAGATATAAAACTGTATATTTTTGTGAAGAATCAACAACAAGTGGGACACAATCATGAAGTGGAACGACATTTATTGGATATTTCAAACTTTTTTAACAAATCAAAAACTGAAAAATTGGGCGTGCAACATTATTCAGCCCCTTTACTTTCAGTGCAGCAAACTCTCTCCAGAAGTTCAGTGAGGATCTCTGAATGATCCAATGTTGACCTAAATGACTAATGATGATAAATACAATCCACCTGTGTGTAATCAAGTCTCCGTATAAATGCACCTGCACTGTGATAGTCTCAGAGGTCTGTTAAAAGCGCAGAGAGCATCATGAAGAACAAGGAACACACCAGGCAGGTCCGAGATACTGTTGTGAAGAAGTTTAAAGCCGGATTTGGATACAAAAAGATTTCCCAAGCTTTAAACATCCCAAGGAGCACTGTGCAAGCGATAATATTGAAATGGAAGGAGTATCAGACCACTGCAAATCTACCAAGAACTGGCCGTCCTTCTAAACTTTCAGCTCATACAAGGAGAAGACTGATCAGAGATGCAGCCAAGAGGCCCATGATCACTCTGGATGAACTGCAGAGATCTACAGCTGAGGTGGGAGACTCTGTCCATAGGACAACAATCAGTCGTATATTGCACAAATCTGGCCTTTATGGCCTGCTCGGATAGCTGATGTTTGAAGTTGGTGAGGGAGATAAAAGTCTCCAACTTCAGCGATTTTTGCAGTTCGTTCCAGTCACAGGCAGCAGAGTACTGGAATGAAAGGCGGCCAAATGAGGTGTTGGCTTTAGGGATGATCAGTGAGATACACCTGCTGGAGCGTGTGCTACGGATGGGTGTTGCCATCGTGACCAGTGAACTGAGATAAGGCGAAGCTTTACCTAGCATGGACTTGTAGATGACCTGGAGCCAGTGGGTCTGGCGACGAATATGTAGCGAGGGCCAGCCGACTAGAGCATACAAGTCGCAGTGGTGGGTGGTATAAGGTGCTTTGGTGACAAAACGGATGGCACTGTGATAGACTGCATCCAGTTTGCTGAGTAGAGTGTTGGAAGCCATTTTGTAGATGACATCGCCGAAATCGAGGATCGGTAGGATAGTCAGTTTTACTAGGGTAAGCTTGGCGGCGTGAGTGAAGGAGGCTTTGTTGCGGAATAGAAAGCCGACTCTTGATTTGATTTTCGATTGGAGATGTTTGATGTGAGTCTGGAAGGAGAGTTTGCAGTCTAGCCAGACACCTAGGTACTTATAGATGTCCACATATTCAAGGTCGGAACCATCCAGGGTGGTGATGCTAGTCGGGCATGCGGGTGCAGGCAGCGATCGGTTGAAAAGCATGCATTTGGTTTTACTCGCGTTTAAGAGCAGTTGGAGGCCACGGAAGGAGTGCTGTATGGCATTGAAGCTCGTTTGGAGGTTAGATAGCACAGTGTCCAATGACGGGCCGAAAGTATATAGAATGGTGTCGTCTGCGTAGAGGTACCCCCTGTATATAGCCTCCACATTGACTCTGTACTGTAACACCTTGTATATAGCCTCCACATTGACTCTGTCCCGGTACCCCCTGTATATAGCCTCCACATTGACTCTGTACCGGTACCCCCTGTATATAGCCTCCACATTGACTCTATACCGGTACACCCTGTATATAGCCTCCACATTGACTCTGTACCGGTACCCCCTGTATATAGCCTCCACATTGACTCTATACCGGTACCCCCTGTATATAGCCTCCACATTGACTCTGTACCGGTACCCCCTGTATATAGCCTCCACATTGACTCTGTACCGGTACCCCCTGTATATAGCCTCCACATTGACTCTGTACCGGTACCCCCTGTATATAGCCTCCACATTGACTCTGTACCGGTACCCCCTGTATATAGCCTCCACATTGACTCTGTACCGGTACCCCCTGTATATAGCCTCCACATTGACTCTGTACCGGTACCCCCTGTATATAGCCTCCACATTGACTCTGTACCGGTACCCCCTGTATATAGCCTCCACATTGACTCTGTACCGGTACCCCCTGTATATAGCCTCCACATTGACCCTGTACCGGTACCCCCTGTATATAGCCTCCACATTGACTCTGTACCAGTACCCCCTGTATATAGCCTCCACATTGACTCTGTACCGGTACCCCCTGTATATAGCCTCCACATTGACTCTGTACCGGTACCCCCTGTATATAGCCTCCACATTGACTCTGTACCAGTACCCCCTGTATATAGCCTCCACATTGACTCTGTACTGGTACCCCCTGTATATAGCCTCCACATTGACTCTGTACTGGTACCCCCTGTATATAGCCTCCACATTGACTCTGTACCAGTACCCCCTGTATATAGCCTCCACATTGACTCTGTACCGGTACCCCCTGTATATAGCCTCCACATTGACCCTGTACCGGTACCCCCTGTATATAGCCTCCACATTGACTCTGTACCAGTACCCCCTGTATATAGCCTCCACATTGACTCTGTACCAGTACCCCCTGTATATAGCCTCCACATTGACTCTGTACCGGTACCCCCTGTATATAGCCTCCACATTGACCCTGTACCGGTACCCCCTGTATATAGCCTCCACATTGACTCTGTACCAGTACCCCCTGTATATAGCCTCCACATTGACTCTGTACCGGTACCCCCTGTATATAGCCTCCACATTGACTCTGTACCAGTACCCCCTGTATATAGCCTCCACATTGACTCTGTACCGGTACCCCCTGTATATAGCCTCCACATTGACCCTGTACCGGTACCCCCTGTATATAGCCTCCACATTGACTCTGTACCAGTACCCCTGTATATAGCCTCCACATTGACTCTGTACCAGTACCCCTGTATATAGCCTCCACATTGACTCTGTACCAGTACCCCCTGTATATAGCCTCCACATTGACTCTGTACCGGTACCCCCTGTATATAGCCTCCACATTGACTCTGTACCAGTACCCCCTGTATATAGCCTCCACATTGACTCTGTACCAGTATATAGCCTCCACATTGACTCTGTACCAGTATATAGCCTCCACATTGACTCTGTACCAGTATATAGCCTCCACATTGACTCTGTACCAGTACCCCCTGTATATAGCCTCCACATTGACTCTGTACCGGTACCCCCTGTATATAGCCTCCACATTGACTCTGTACCGGTACCCCCTGTATATAGCCTCCACATTGACTCTGTACCAGTACCCCCTGTATATAGCCTCCACATTGACTCTGTACCGGTACCCCCTGTATATAGCCTCCACATTGACTCTGTACCGGTACCCCCTGTATATAGCCTCCACATTGACTCTGTACCAGTACCCCCTGTATATAGCCTCCACATTGACTCTGTACCGGTACCCCCTGTATATAGCCTCCACATTGACTCTGTACCAGTACCCCCTGTATATAGCCTCCACATTGACTCTGTACCGGTACCCCCTGTATATAGCCTCCACATTGACTCTGTACCAGTACCCCCTGTATATAGCCTCCACATTGACTCTGTACCGGTACCCCCTGTATATAGCCTCCACATTGACTCTGTACCGGTACCCCCTGTATATAGTCTCATTATTGTTATGTTATTGTATTACTTTTTATTATTATTATTATTATTATTAGAACAGGAGACTGTACTGCCAGAGAGAGGAGAGAGGAGACTGTATTGTCAGAGAGAGGAGAGAGGATACTGTACTGCCAGAGAGAGGAGACTGTACTGTCAGAGAGAGGAGAGAGGAGAGAGGAGACTACTGCCAGAGAGAGGAGACTACTGCCATAGAGAGGAGAGAGGAGACTGTACTGTTAGAGAGGGGAGAGAGGAGACTGTACTGTAAGAGAGAGGAGACTGTACTGCTAGAGAGAGGAGACTGTACTGTCAGAGAGAGGAGAGAGGAGACTGTACTGCCAGAGAGAGGAGAGAGGAGATTGTACTGTCAGAGAGGGGAGAGAGGAGACTGTACTGTCAGAGAGAGGAGACTGTACTGCTAGAGAGAGGAGACTGTACTGTCAGAGAGAGGAGATTGTACTGTCAGAGAGAGGAGACTGTACTGCCAGAGAGAGGAGAGAGGAGACTGTACTGCCAGAGAGAGGAGAGAGGAGACTGTACTGTCAGAGAGAGGAGAGAGGAGATTGTACTGTCAGAGAGAGGAGAGAGGAGACTGTACTGCCATAGAGAGGAGAGAGGATACTGTACTGCCAGAGAGAGGAGAGAGGAGACTGTACTGTCAGAGAGAGGAGAGAGGAGAGAGGAGACTACTGCCAGAGAGAGGAGACTACTGCCATAGAGAGGAGAGAGGAGACTGTACTGTTAGAGAGAGGAGAGAGGAGACTGTACTGTCAGAGAGAGGAGAGAGGAGACTACTGCCATAGAGAGGAGACTACTGCCATAGAGAGGAGAGAGGAGACTGTACTGTTAGAGAGGGGAGAGAGGAGACTGTACTGTCAGAGAGAGGAGACTGTACTGCTAGAGAGAGGAGACTGTACTGTCAGAGAGAGGAGAGAGGAGACTGTACTGCCAGAGAGAGGAGAGAGGAGATTGTACTGTCAGAGAGGGGAGAGAGGAGACTGTACTGTCAGAGAGAGGAGACTGTACTGCTAGAGAGAGGAGACTGTACTGTCAGAGAGAGGAGAGAGGAGATTGTACTGTCAGAGAGAGGAGAGAGGAGACTGTACTGCCAGAGAGAGGAGAGAGGAGACTGTACTGTCAGAGAGAGGAGAGAGGAGATTGTACTGTCAGAGAGAGGAGAGAGGAGACTGTACTGCTAGAGAGAGGAGACTGTACTGTCAGAGAGAGAAGAGAGGAGACTGTACTGCCAGAGAGAGGAGAGAGGAGACTGTACTGCCAGAGAGAGGAGAGAGGAGACTGTACTGCCAGAGAGAGGAGACTGTACTGCCAGAGAGAGGAGACTGTACTGTCAGAGAGAGAAGAGAGGAGACTGTACTGCCAGAGAGAGGAGAGAGGAGACTGTACTGTCAGAGAGAGGAGAGAGGAGAGAGGAGATTGTACTGTCAGAGAGAGGAGAGAGGAGAGAGGAGATTGTACTGTCAGAGAGAGGAGAGGAGAGAGGAGACTGTACTGTCAGAGAGAGGAGAGAGGAGACTGTACTGCCAGAGAGAGGAGAGAGGAGACTGTACTGTCAGAGAGAGGAGAGAGGAGAGAGGAGACTGTACTGTCATAGAGAGGAGAGAGGAGACTGTACTGTCAGAGAGAGGAGAGAGGAGACTACTGCCATAGAGAGGAGAGAGGAGACTGTACTGTCATAGAGAGGAGAGAGGAGACTGTAATGTCAGAGAGAGGAGAGAGGAGACTGTAATGTCAGAGAGAGGAGAGAGGAGGCTGTAATGTCAGAGAGAGGAGAGAGGAGACTGTACTGTCAGAGAGAGGAGAGAGGAGAGAGGAGACTGTACTGTCAGAGAGAGGAGAGAGGAGAGAGGAGACTGTACTGTCAGAGAGAGGAGAGAGGAGAGAGGAGACTGTACTGTCAGAGAGAGGAGAGAGGAGAGAGGAGACTGTACTGTCAGAGAGAGGAGAGAGGAGAGAGGAGACTGTACTGTCAGAGAGAGGAGAGAGGAGAGAGGAGACTGTACTGTCAGAGAGAGGAGAGAGGAGATTGTACTGTCAGAGAGAGGAGAGAGGAGACTGTACTGTCAGAGAGAGGAGAGAGGAGACTGTACTGTCAGAGAGAGGAGAGAGGAGAGAGGAGATTGTACTGTCAGAGAGAGGAGAGAGGAGAGAGAAGATTGTACTGTCAGAGAGAGGAGAGAGGGGAGAGGAGATTGTACTGTCAGAGAGAGGAGAGAGGAGACTGTACTGTCAGAGAGAGGAGAGAGGAGAGAGGAGATTGTACTGTCAGAGAGAGGAGAGAGGAGAGAGGAGATTGTACTGTCAGAGAGAGGAGAGAGGAGATTGTACTGCCAGAGACAGGAGAGAGGAGATTGTACTGCCAGAGAGAGGAGAGAGGAGACTGTACTGCCAGAGAAAGAAGAGAGGAGACTGTACTGCCAGAGAGAGGAGAGAGGAGACTGTACTGTCAGAGAGAGAAGAGAGGAGACTGTACTGCCAGAGAGAGGAGAGAGGAGACTGTACTGTCAGAGAGAGGAGAGAGGAGAGAGGAGATTGTACTGTCAGAGAGAGGAGAGAGGAGATTGTACTGTCAGAGAGAGGAGACTGTACTGCTAGAGAGAGGAGACTGTACTGCCAGAGAGAGGAGAGAGGAGACTGTACTGCCAGAGAGAGGAGAGAGGAGACTGTACTGCCAGAGAGAGGAGAGAGGAGATTGTACTGTCAGAGAGAGGAGACTGTACTGCTAGAGAGAGGAGACTGTACTGTCAGAGAGAGAAGAGAGGAGACTGTACTGCCAGAGAGAGGAGAGAGGAGACTGTACTGTCAGAGAGAGGAGAGAGGAGACTGTACTGCCAGAGAGAGGAGAGAGGAGACTGTACTGTCAGAGAGAGGAGAGAGGAGAGAGGAGACTGTACTGTCAGAGAGGGGAGAGAGGAGACTGTACTGTCAGAGAGAGGAGAGAGGAGACTGTACTGTCAGAGAGAGGAGACTGTACTGCTAGAGAGAGGAGAGAGGAGAGAGGAGACTGTACTGTCAGAGAGAGGAGAGAGGAGAGAGGAGACTGTACTGTCAGAGAGAGGAGAGGAGAGAGGAGACTGTCAGAGAGAGGAGAGAGGAGAGAGGAGACTGTACTGTCAGAGAGAGGAGACTGTACTGTCAGAGAGAGGAGAGAGGAGAGAGGAGACTGTACTGTCAGAGAGAGGAGAGATGAGAGAGGAGATTGTACTGTCAGAGAGAGGAGAGAGGAGACTGTACTGTCAGAGAGAGGAGAGAGGAGAGAGGAGACTGTACTGTCAGAGAGAGGAGAGAGGAGAGAGGAGATTGTACTGTCAGAGAGAGAGAGAGAGAGAGGAGATTGTACTGTCAGAGAGAGGAGAGAGGAGACTGTACTGTCAGAGAGAGGAGAGAGGAGAGAGGAGATTGTACTGTCAGAGAGAGGAGAGAGGAGAGGAGATTGTACTGTCAGAGAGAGGAGAGAGGAGACTGTACTGCCAGAGAGAGGAGAGAGGAGACTGTACTGCCAGAGAGAGGAGAGAGGAGACTGTACTGCCAGAGAGAGGAGACTGTACTGCCAGAGAGAGGAGACTGTACTGTCAGAGAGAGAAGAGAGGAGACTGTACTGCCAGAGAGAGGAGAGAGGAGACTGTACTGTCAGAGAGAGGAGAGAGGAGAGAGGAGATTGTACTGTCAGAGAGAGAGAGAGGGGAGAGGAGATTGTACTGTCAGAGAGAGGAGAGAGGAGAGAGGAGACTGTACTGTCAGAGAGAGGAGAGAGGAGACTGTACTGCCAGAGAGAGGAGAGAGGAGACTGTACTGTCAGAGAGAGGAGAGAGGAGAGAGGAGACTGTACTGTCAGAGAGAGGAGACTGTACTGTCAGAGAGAGGAGAGAGGAGACTACTGCCATAGAGAGGAGAGAGGAGACTGTACTGTCATAGAGAGGAGAGAGGAGACTGTAATGTCATAGAGAGGAGAGAGGAGACTGTAATGTCAGAGAGAGGAGAGAGGAGACTGTACTGTCAGAGAGAGGAGAGAGGAGACTGTACTGTCAGAGAGAGGAGAGAGGAGAGAGGAGACTGTACTGTCAGAGAGAGGAGAGAGGAGAGAGGAGACTGTACTGTCAGAGAGAGGAGAGAGAGGAGACTGTACTGTCAGAGAGAGAGAGAGAGGAGAGAGGAGACTGTACTGTCAGAGAGAGGAGAGAGGAGAGAGGAGACTGTACTGTCAGAGAGAGGAGAGAGGAGAGAGGAGACTGTACTGTCAGAGAGAGGAGAGAGGAGAGAGGAGATTGTACTGTCAGAGAGAGGAGAGAGGAGACTGTACTGTCAGAGAGAGACTGTAGAGAGAGAGAGGAGACTGTACTGTCAGAGAGAGGAGAGAGGAGAGAGGAGATTGTACTGTCAGAGAGAGGAGAGAGGAGAGAGGAGATTGTACTGTCAGAGAGAGGAGAGAGGAGAGAGGAGATTGTACTGTCAGAGAGAGGAGAGAGGAGATTGTACTGTCAGAGAGAGGAGAGAGGAGAGAGGAGATTGTACTGTCAGAGAGAGGAGAGAGGAGATTGTACTGTCAGAGAGAGGAGAGAGGAGATTGTACTGCCGGAGAGAGGAGACTGTACTGCCAGAGAGAGGAGAGAGGAGACTGTACTGTCAGAGAGAGAAGAGAGGAGACTGTACTGCCAGAGAGAGGAGAGAGGAGACTGTACTGTCAGAGAGAGAAGAGAGGAGACTGTACTGTCAGAGAGAGAAGAGAGGAGACTGTACTGCCAGAGAGAGGAGAGAGGAGACTGTACTGTCAGAGAGAGGAGAGAGGAGAGAGGAGATTGTACTGTCAGAGAGAGGAGAGAGGAGAGAGGAGATTGTACTGTCAGAGAGAGGAGACTGTACTGCTAGAGAGAGGAGAGAGGAGACTGTACTGCCAGAGAGAGGAGAGAGGAGACTGTACTGCCAGAGAGAGGAGAGAGGAGATTGTACTGTCAGAGAGAGGAGACTGTACTGCAGAGAGAGAGAGAGGAGACTGTACTGTCAGAGAGAGAAGAGAGGAGACTGTACTGCCAGAGAGAGGAGAGAGGAGACTGTACTGTCAGAGAGAGGAGAGAGGAGACTGTACTGCCAGAGAGAGGAGAGAGGAGACTGTACTGCCAGAGAGAGGAGAGAGGAGAGAGGAGACTGTACTGTCAGAGAGGGGAGAGAGGAGACTGTACTGTCAGAGAGAGGAGACTGTACTGTCAGAGAGAGGAGACTGTACTGCTAGAGAGAGGAGAGAGGAGAGAGGAGACTGTACTGTCAGAGAGAGGAGAGAGGAGAGAGGAGACTGTACTGTCAGAGAGAGGAGGAGAGAGGAGACTGTACTGTCAGAGAGAGGAGAGAGGAGACTGTACTGTCAGAGAGAGGAGAGAGGAGAGAGGAGACTGTACTGTCAGAGAGAGGAGAGAGGAGAGAGGAGATTGTACTGTCAGAGAGAGGAGAGAGGAGACTGTACTGTCAGAGAGAGGAGAGAGGAGAGAGGAGACTGTACTGTCAGAGAGAGGAGAGAGGAGAGAGGAGATTGTACTGTCAGAGAGAGGAGAGAGGAGAGAGGAGATTGTACTGTCAGAGAGAGGAGAGAGGAGACTGTACTGTCAGAGAGAGGAGAGAGGAGACTGTACTGTCAGAGAGAGGAGAGAGGAGAGAGGAGATTGTACTGTCAGAGAGAGGAGAGAGGAGAGAGGAGATTGTACTGTCAGAGAGAGGAGACTGTACTGCTAGAGAGAGGAGAGAGGAGACTGTACTGCCAGAGAGAGGAGAGAGGAGACTGTACTGCCAGAGAGAGGAGAGAGGAGATTGTACTGTCAGAGAGAGGAGACTGTACTGCTAGAGAGAGGAGACTGTACTGTCAGAGAGAGAAGAGAGGAGACTGTACTGCCAGAGAGAGGAGAGAGGAGACTGTACTGTCAGAGAGAGGAGAGAGGAGACTGTACTGCCAGAGAGAGGAGAGAGGAGACTGTACTGTCAGAGAGAGGAGAGAGGAGAGAGGAGACTGTACTGTCAGAGAGGGGAGAGAGGAGACTGTACTGTCAGAGAGAGGAGAGGAGACTGTACTGTCAGAGAGAGGAGACTGTACTGCTAGAGAGAGGAGAGAGAGAGGAGAGAGGAGAGAGGAGACTGTACTGTCAGAGAGAGGAGAGAGGAGAGAGGAGACTGTACTGTCAGAGAGAGGAGAGAGGAGACTGTACTGTCAGAGAGAGGAGAGAGGAGAGAGGAGACTGTACTGTCAGAGAGAGGAGAGAGGAGAGAGGAGATTGTACTGTCAGAGAGAGGAGAGAGGAGACTGTACTGTCAGAGAGAGGAGAGAGGAGAGAGGAGACTGTACTGTCAGAGAGAGGAGAGAGGAGAGAGGAGATTGTACTGTCAGAGAGAGAGAGAGACTGTACTGAGAGAGGAGATTGTACTGTCAGAGAGAGGAGAGAGGAGACTGTACTGTCAGAGAGAGGAGAGAGGAGAGAGGAGATTGTACTGTCAGAGAGAGGAGAGAGGAGAGAGGAGATTGTACTGTCAGAGAGAGGAGAGAGGAGACTGTACTGCCAGAGAGAGGAGACTGTACTGCCAGAGAGAGGAGACTGTACTGTCAGAGAGAGAAGAGAGGAGACTGTACTGCCAGAGAGAGGAGAGAGGAGACTGTACTGTCAGAGAGAGGAGATTGTACTGTCAGAGAGAGGAGAGAGGGGAGAGGAGATTGTACTGTCAGAGAGAGGAGAGAGGAGACTGTACTGTCAGAGAGAGGAGAGAGGAGACTGTACTGCCAGAGAGAGGAGAGAGGAGACTGTACTGTCAGAGAGAGAGAGGAGAGAGGAGACTGTACTGTCAGAGAGAGGAGAGAGGAGACTGTACTGTCAGAGAGAGAGAGAGGAGAGAGGAGACTACTGCCAGAGAGAGGAGAGAGGAGACTGTACTGTCAGAGAGAGGAGAGAGGAGACTGTAATGTCAGAGAGAGGAGAGAGGAGACTGTAATGTCAGAGAGAGGAGAGAGGAGACTGTACTGTCAGAGAGAGGAGAGAGGAGACTGTACTGTCAGAGAGAGGAGAGAGGAGAGAGGAGACTGTACTGTCAGAGAGAGGAGAGAGGAGACTGTACTGTCAGAGAGAGGAGAGAGGAGACTGTACTGTCAGAGAGAGGAGAGAGGAGAGAGGAGACTGTACTGTCAGAGAGAGAGAGAGAGAGAGGAGATTGTACTGTCAGAGAGAGGAGAGAGGAGACTGTACTGTCAGAGAGACTGTACTGTCAGAGAGAGGAGACTGTACTGTCAGAGAGAGGAGAGAGGAGAGAGGAGATTGTACTGTCAGAGAGAGGAGAGAGGAGAGAGGAGATTGTACTGTCAGAGAGAGGAGAGAGGAGAGAGGAGATTGTACTGTCAGAGAGAGGAGACTGTACTGTCAGAGAGAGGAGAGAGGAGATTGTACTGTCAGAGAGAGGAGAGAGGAGAGAGGAGATTGTACTGTCAGAGAGAGGAGAGAGGAGATTGTACTGTCAGAGAGAGGAGAGAGGAGATTGTACTGCCGGAGAGAGGAGACTGTACTGCCAGAGAGAGAAGAGAGGAGACTGTACTGCCAGAGAGAGGAGAGAGGAGACTGTACTGTCAGAGAGAGAAGAGAGGAGACTGTACTGCCAGAGAGAGGAGAGAGGAGACTGTACTGTCAGAGAGAGGAGAGAGGAGAGAGGAGATTGTACTGTCAGAGAGAGAGAGAGACTGTACTCAGAGAGAGGAGAGAGGAGACTGTACTGTCAGAGAGAGAGGAGAGAGGAGACTGTACTGTCAGAGAGAGGAGAGAGGAGATTGTACTGTCAGAGAGAGGAGACTGTACTGCTAGAGAGAGGAGAGAGGAGACTGTACTGCCAGAGAGAGGAGAGAGGAGACTGTACTGTCAGAGAGAGAAGAGAGGAGACTGTACTGCTCAGAGAGAGAGAGAGAGGAGACTGTACTGTCAGAGAGAGGAGAGAGAGAGAGGAGACTGTACTGTCCAGAGAGAGAGGAGAGAGGAGACTGTACTGTCAGAGAGAGGAGAGAGGAGACTGTACTGTCAGAGAGAGGGAGAGAGGAGACTGTACTGTCAGAGAGAGAGAGAGACTGTACTGTCAGAGAGAGACTGAGACTGTACTCAGAGAGAGGAGAGAGGAGACTGTACTGTCAGAGAGAGGAGAGAGGAGAGAGGAGACTGTACTGTCAGAGAGAGAGAGAGGAGAGAGGAGACTGTACTGTCAGAGAGAGGAGAGGAGGAGACTGTACTGTCAGAGAGACTGTCAGAGAGAGAGAGAGAGGAGACTGTACTGTCAGAGAGAGGAGAGAGGAGAGAGGAGATTGTACTGTCAGAGAGAGGAGAGAGGAGAGAGGAGATTGTACTGTCAGAGAGACTGTACTGTCAGAGAGGAGAGAGGAGATTGTACTGTCAGAGAGAGGAGACTGTACTGTCAGAGAGAGGAGAGAGGAGAGAGGAGATTGTACTGTCAGAGAGAGAGAGAGAGAGAGGAGATTGTACTGTCAGAGAGAGGAGAGAGGAGATTGTACTGTCAGAGAGAGGAGAGAGGAGATTGTACTGCCGGAGAGAGGAGACTGTACTGCCAGAGAGAGAAGAGAGGAGACTGTACTGCCAGAGAGAGGAGAGAGGAGGCTGTACTGTCAGAGAGAGAAGAGAGGAGACTGTACTGCCAGAGAGAGGAGAGAGGAGACTGTACTGTCAGAGAGAGGAGAGAGGAGATTGTACTGTCAGAGAGAGGAGACTGTACTGCTAGAGAGAGGAGACTGTACTGTCAGAGAGAGAAGAGAGGAGACTGTACTGCTAGAGAGAGGAGACTGTACTGTCAGAGAGAGGAGAGAGGAGACTGTACTGCCAGAGAGAGGAGAGAGGAGACTGTACTGTCAGAGAGGAGAGAGGAGAGAGGAGACTGTACTGTCAGAGAGGGGAGAGAGGAGACTGTACTGTCAGAGAGAGGAGACTGTACTGTCAGAGAGAGGAGACTGTACTGCTAGAGAGAGGAGAGAGGAGACTGTACTGTCAGAGAGAGGAGAGAGGAGACTGTACTGTCAGAGAGAGGAGAGAGGAGAGAGGAGACTGTACTGTCAGAGAGAGGAGAGAGGAGAGAGGAGACTGTACTGTCAGAGAGAGGAGAGAGGAGAGAGGAGACTGTACTGTCAGAGAGAGGAGAGAGGAGACTGTACTGTCAGAGAGAGGAGAGAGGAGACTGTACTGTCAGAGAGAGGAGAGAGGAGATTGTACTGTCAGAGAGAGGAGAGAGGAGATTGTACTGTCAGAGAGAGGAGAGAGGAGAGAGGAGATTGTACTGTCAGAGAGAGGAGACTGTACTGTCAGAGAGAGGAGAGAGGAGAGAGGAGATTGTACTGTCAGAGAGAGGAGAGAGGAGAGAGGAGATTGTACTGTCAGAGAGAGGAGAGAGGAGATTGTACTGTCAGAGAGAGGAGAGAGGAGATTGTACTGCCGGAGAGAGGAAACTGTACTGCCAGAGAGAGGAGAGAGGAGACTGTACTGCCAGAGAGAGGAGAGAGGAGACTGTACTGTCAGAGAGAGAAGAGAGGAGACTGTACTGCAGAGAGAGAGAGAGGAGAGAGGAGACTGTACTGTCAGAGAGGAGAGAGGAGAGAGGAGATTGTACTGTCAGAGAGAGGAGAGAGGAGAGAGGAGATTGTACTGTCAGAGAGAGGAGACTGTACTGCAGAGAGAGGAGAGAGGAGACTGTACTGCCAGAGAGAGGAGAGAGGAGACTGTACTGCCAGAGAGAGAGAGAGAGAGGAGATTGTACTGTCAGAGAGAGGAGACTGTACTGCTAGAGAGAGGAGACTGTACTGTCAGAGAGAGAGAGAGGAGACTGTACTGCCAGAGAGAGGAGAGAGGAGACTGTACTGTCAGAGAGAGAGGAGAGAGGAGACTGTACTGTCAGAGAGAGGAGAGAGGAGACTGTACTGTCAGAGAGAGGAGAGAGGAGAGAGGAGACTGTACTGTCAGAGAGGGGAGAGAGGAGACTGTACTGTCAGAGAGAGGAGAGAAGAGACTGTACTGTCAGAGAGAGGAGACTGTACTGTCTAGAGAGAGAGAGAGGAGAGAGGAGACTGTACTGTCAGAGAGAGAGAGAGAGAGAGAGAGGAGACTGTACTGTCAGAGAGAGGAGAGAGAGAGAGAGAGGAGACTGTACTGTCAGAGAGAGGAGAGAGGAGAGAGGAGACTGTACTGTCAGAGAGAGGAGAGAGGAGAGAGGAGACTGTACTGTCAGAGAGAGGAGACTGTCAGAGAGAGGAGAGAGGAGAGGAGATTGTACTGTCAGAGAGAGGAGAGAGGAGACTGTACTGTCAGAGAGAGGAGAGAGGAGAGGAGAGAGGAGACTGTACTGTCAGAGAGATTGTACTGAGAGAGAGGAGATTGTACTGTCAGAGAGAGGAGAGAGGAGAGAGGAGATTGTACTGTCAGAGAGAGGAGAGAGGAGACTGTACTGTCAGAGAGAGGAGAGAGGAGAGAGGAGACTGTACTGTCAGAGAGAGGAGAGAGGAGATTGTACTGTCAGAGAGAGGAGAGAGGAGAGAGGAGATTGTACTGTCAGAGAGAGGAGAGAGGAGATTGTACTGTCAGAGAGAGGAGAGAGGAGATTGTACTGCCAGAGAGAGGAGAGAGGAGACTGTACTGCCAGAGAGAGAAGAGAGGAGACTGTACTGCCAGAGAGAGGAGAGAGGAGACTGTACTGTCAGAGAGAGAAGAGAGGAGACTGTACTGCCAGAGAGAGAGAGAGGAGACTGTACTGTCAGAGAGAGAGAGAGGAGAGAGGAGACTGTACTGTCAGAGAGAGAGAGAGAGGAGATTGTACTGTCAGAGAGAGGAGAGAGGAGATTGTACTGTCAGAGAGAGGAGAGAGGAGATTGTACTGTCAGAGAGAGAGAGAGAGAGACTGTACTGCCAGAGAGAGAAGAGAGGAGACTGTACTGCCAGAGAGAGGAGAGAGGAGACTGTACTGTCAGAGAGAGGAGAGAGAGGAGACTGTACTGTCAGAGAGGGGAGAGAGGAGACTGTACTGTCAGAGAGAGGAGAGAGGAGACTGTACTGTCAGAGAGAGGAGACTGTACTGCTAGAGAGAGGAGACTGTACTGTCAGAGAGAGAAGAGAGGAGACTGTACTGCCAGAGAGAGGAGAGAGTAGACTGTACTGTCAGAGAGAGGAGAGAGGAGACTGTACTGCCAGAGAGAGGAGAGAGGAGACTGTACTGTCAGAGAGAGGAGAGAGGAGAGAGGAGACTGTACTGTCAGAGAGGGGAGAGAGGAGACTGTACTGTCAGAGAGAGGAGACTGTACTGTCAGAGAGAGGAAACTGTACTGCTAGAGAGAGGAGAGAGGAGACTGTACTGTCAGAGAGAGGAGAGAGGAGACTGTACTGCCAGAGAGAGGAGAGAGGAGACTGTACTGCCAGAGAGAGGAGAGAGGAGATTGTACTGTCAGAGAGAGGAGAGAGGAGACTGTACTGTCAGAGAGAGGAGACTGTACTGCTAGAGAGAGGAGACTGTACTGTCAGAGAGAGAAGAGAGGAGACTGTACTGTCAGAGAGAGGAGAGAGGAGACTGTACTGTCAGAGAGAGGAGAGAGGAGAGAGGAGACTGTACTGCTAGAGAGAGGAGACTGTACTGTCAGAGAGAGAAGAGAGGAGACTGTACTGCCAGAGAGAGGAGAGAGGAGACTGTACTGTCAGAGAGAGGAGAGAGGAGACTGTACTGTCAGAGAGAGGAGAGAGGAGACTGTACTGCCAGAGAGAGGAGAGAGGAGACTGTACTGCCAGAGAGAGGAGAGAGGAGATTGTACTGTCAGAGAGGGGAGAGAGGAGACTGTACTGTCAGAGAGAGGAGAGAGGAGACTGTACTGTCAGAGAGAGGAGACTGTACTGTCAGAGAGAGAAGAGAGGAGACTGTACTGTCAGAGAGAGGAGAGAGGAGACTGTACTGCCAGAGAGAGGAGAGAGGAGACTGTACTGTCAGAGAGAGGAGAGAGGAGACTGTACTGCCAGAGAGAGGAGAGAGGAGACTGTACTGTCAGAGAGAGGAGAGAGGAGACTGTACTGTCAGAGAGGGGAGAGAGGAGACTGTACTGTCAGAGAGAGGAGAGAGGAGACTGTACTGTCAGAGAGAGGAGACTGTACTGCTAGAGAGAGGAGAGAGGAGACTGTACTGTCAAAGAGAGGAGAGAGGAGACTGTACTGCCGGAGAGAGGAGACTGTACTGTCAGAGAGAGAAGAGAGGAGACTGTACTGTCAGAGAGAGGAGAGAGGAGACTGTACTGCCAGAGAGAGGAGAGAGGAGACTGTACTGTCAGAGAGAGGAGAGAGGAGAGAGGAGACTGTACTGTCAGAGAGAGGAGAGAGGAGACTGTACTGCCAGAGAGAGGAGAGAGGAGACTGTACTGTCAGAGAGAGAAGAGAGGAGACTGTACTGTCAGAGAGAGGAGAGAGGAGACTGTACTGCCAGAGAGAGGAGAGAGGAGACTGTACTGCCAGAGAGAGGAGAGAGGAGATTGTACTGTCAGAGAGGGGAGAGAGGAGACTGTACTGTCAGAGAGAGGAGACTGTACTGTCAGAGAGAGAAGAGAGGAGACTGTACTGTCAGAGAGAGGAGAGAGGAGACTGTACTGTGCCAGAGAGAGGAGAGAGGAGACTGTACTGTCAGAGAGAGGAGAGAGGAGACTGTACTGTACTGTCAGAGAGAGAGAGGAGAGAGGAGACTGTACTGTCAGAGAGAGAGGAGAGACTGTCAGAGGAGAGAGGAGACTGTACTGTCAGAGAGGGAGAGAGGAGACTGTACTGTCAGACTGTACTGTCAGAGAGAGGAGAGAGGAGACTGCTGTACTGTCAGAGAGAGGAGACTGTACTGCTAGAGAGAGGAGAGAGGAGACTGTACTGTCAGAGAGAGGAGAGAGGAGACTGTACTGTCAGAGAGAGGAGAGAGGAGAGAGGAGACTGTACTGTCAGAGAGAGGAGACTGTACTGCTAGAGAGAGAGAGAATGTACTGTCAGAGAGAGAAGAGAGGAGACTGTACTGCCAGAGAGAGGAGAGAGGAGACTGTACTGTCAGAGAGAGGAGAGAGGAGACTGTACTGCCAGAGAGAGGAGAGAGGAGACTGTACTGTCAGAGAGAGGAGAGAGGAGAGAGGAGACTGTACTGTCAGAGAGAGGAGACTGTACTGCTAGAGAGAGGAGACTGTACTGTCAGAGAGAGGAGACTGTACTGTCAGAGAGAGGAGAGAGGAGACTGTACTGTCATAGAGAGGAGAGAGGAGACTGTAATGTCAGAGAGAGAGAGAGGAGACTGTACTGTCAGAGAGAGGAGAGAGGAGACTGTAATGTCAGAGAGAGGAGAGAGGAGACTGTACTGTCAGAGAGAGGAGAGAGAAGTTTGTGCTGTCAGAGAGAGAGAGGAAAGAAGAGACCCAGGGGATGGGAGGAGATAACATCCCACCAGTACACCCTGAGCAGAGTGCCAGAAACCAATGACATCATGTTAGAGAGTCTGGGAAAGGTTGTGAATGGCATGTCTAGAATACAGCCAGCCAGCCAGCCAGCCAGCCAGCCAGCCAGCCAGACAGACAGACAGACAGACAGACAGACAGACAGACAGACAGCTTAGTGCAAATATGTCATGTCCCATAAAAGCTGAGTCCTGGAGGTACCTGAGTGCAGAGGGATAAAGGAAGCACAAGGAGTGTATTCATACCAGCTCTGAGGGAGAATCTTCTCTTACAAAAATAAACTAGCCTTAATGTAGAGCTCACTAATGTAGAGCTCCTGATGTAGAGCTCACTAATGTAGAGCTCCTAATGTATAGATCCTAATGTAGAGCTCCTAATGTATAGAGCTCCTAATGTAGAGCTCCTGATGTAGAGCTCCTAATGTATAGATCCTAATGTAGAGCTCCTAATGTATAGATCCTAATGTATAGATCCTAATGTAGAGCTCCTAATGTATATAGCTCCTAGCGTAGAGCTCCTAACGTAGAGCTCCTAATGTATAGATCCTAATGTACAGCTCCTAATGTAGAGCTCACTAATGTAGAGCTCCTGATGTAGAGCTCCTAATGTATAGATCCTAATGTAGAGCTCCTAATGTATATAGCTCCTAATGTAGAGCTCCTAACGTAGAGCTCCTAATGTATAGATCCTAATGTAGAGCTCCTAATGTAGAGCTCCTAATGTAGAGCACCTAATGTAGAGCTCCTAATGTAGAGCTCCTAGTGTAGAGCCCTTAATGTAGAGCTCCTAATGTAGAGCCCTTAATGTAGAGCTCCTAGTTTAGAGCACCTAATGTATAGCTCCTAATGTAGAGCACCTAATGTAGAGCTCCTAATATAGAGCTCCTAATGTAGACCTCCTAGTGTAGAGCCCTTAATGTAGAGCTCCTAATGTAGAGCACCTAATGTATAGCTCCTAATGCAGAGCTCCTAATGTAGAGCTCCTAATGTAGAGCTCACTAATGTATAGCTCCTAATGTAGAGCACCTAATGTAGAGCTCCTGATGTAGAGCTCCTAATACAGAGCTCCTAATGTAGAGCTCCTAATGTAGAGCCCTTAATGTAGAGCCCTTAATGAGATCCTAATGTAGAGCCCTTAATGTAGAGCCCTTAATGTAGAGCACCTAATGTAGAGCTCCTAATGTAGAGCTCCTAATGTAGAGCTCCTAATGTAGAGCTCCTGATGTAGAGCTCCTAATGTAGAGCTCCTAATGTAGAGCTCCTGATGTAGAGCCCTTAATGTAGAGACCTTAATGAGATCCTAATGTAGAGCCCTTAATGTAGAGCACCTAATGTAGAGCTCCTAATGTAGAGCTCCTGATGTAGAGCTCCTAATGTAGAGCTTCTAATGTAGAGCTCCTAATGTAGAGCTCCTAATGTAGAGCCCTTAATGTAGAGCCCTTTATGAGATCCTAATGTAGAGCCCTTAATGTAGAGCCCTTAATGTAGAGGCCTTAATGTAGAGCCCTTAATGTAGAGGCCTTAATGTAGAGCCCTTAATGAGAGATCCTAATGTAGAGCCCTTAATGTAGAGCCCTTAATGTAGAGCTCTAATGTAGAGCTCCTAGTGTAGAGGCCTTAATGCAGAGCTCCTAATGTAGAGCCCTAAATGTAGAGCCCCAAATGTAGAGCTCCAAATGTAGAGTTCCTAGTGTAGAGCTCCTAATGTAGAGCTCCTAATGTAGAGCCCTTAATGTAGAGCCCTTAATGTAGAGATCCTAATGTGGAGCCCTTAATGTAGAGCCCTTAAAGTAGAGATCCTAATGTAGAGCTCTTAATGTAGAGCCCTTAATGTAGAGCCCTAAATGTAGAGCTCCTAATGTAGAGCTCCTAATGTAGAGCTCCTAAATCAGAGCTCCTAATGTAGAGTTCCTAATGTAGAGCTCCAAATGTAGAGCTCCTAATGTAGAGCTCCTAAATCAGAGCTCCTAATGTAGAGCTCCTAAATCAGAGCTCCTGATGTAGAGCTCCTAATGTAGAGCCCTTAATGTAGAGATCCTAATGTAGAGCTAATGTAGAGCCCTTAATGTAAAGCTCCTAATGTAGATCTCCTAATGTAGAGCTCCTAATGTAGAGCTCCTAAATCAGAGCTCCTAATGTAGAGCTCCTAATGTAGAGCCCTTAATGTAGAGATCCTAATGTAGAGCCCTTAAAGTAGAGATCCTAATGTAGAGCTCTTAATGTAGAGCTCCTAATGTAGAGCTCCTAATACAGAGCTCCTAATGTAGAGCTCCTAATACAGAGCTCCTAATGTAGAGCTCCTAATGTAGAGCTCCTAATGTAGAGCTCCTAAATCAGAGCTCCTAATGTAGAGCTCCTAATGTAGAGCCCTTAATGTAGAGATCCTAATGTAGAACCCTTAAAGTAGAGATCCTAATGTAGAGCTCTTAATGTAGAGCTCCTAATGTAGAGCTCCTAATACAGAGCTCCTAATGTAGAGCTCCGAATACAGAGCTCCTAATGTAGAGCTCCTAATACAGAGCTCCTAATGTAGAGCTCCTAATGTAGAGCTCCTAATGTAGAGCTCCTAATACAGAGCTCCTAATGTAGAGCTCCTAATACAGAGCTCCTAATGTAGAGCTCCTAATTTAGAGCTCCTAATGTAGAGCCCTTAATGTAGAGATCCTAATGTAGAGCTCCTAATGTAGAGCCCTTAATGTAGAGCTCCTAATGTAGAGATCCTAATGTAGAGCTCCTAATGTAGAGCTCCTAAATCAGAGCTCCTAATGTAGAGCTCCTAAATCAGAGCTCCTAAATCACAGCTCCTAATGTTGAGTTCCGAAATCAGAGCTCCTAGTGTAGAGCTCCTAAATCAGAGCTCCTAGTGTAGAGCTCCTAAATCAGAGCTCCTAGTGTAGAGCTCCTAGTGTAGAGCTCCTAAATCAGAGCTCCTAGTGTAGAGCTCCTAGTGTAGAGCTCCTAAATCAGAGCTCATAGTGTAGAGCTCCTAAATCAGAGCTCCTAGTGTAGAGCTCCTAGTGTAGAGCTCCTAAATCAAAGCTCCTAGTGTAGAGCTCCTAGTGTAGAGTTCCAAATGTAGAGCTAGTGGAGTAGGACTATAGCACGTAGGCCTCCACCTAATCTCTTGACACAGTAAATAATTGCTGTATGTTTTACTGTAAAATCTAATATGCTGCTTTATCAGTTTACAATCTCTAAAAGTGCAGAAGTGAGATGTTGTCAACAGAAGAGAGGTGGGTTGCTAGTGTGTTACCTACAGAAGAGAGGTGGGTTGCTAGTATGGTACCTACAGAAGAGAGATGGGTTGCTAGTGGATTACCTACAGAAGAGAGGTGGGTTGCTAGTGGATTACCTACAGAAGAGAGGTGGGTTGCTAGTTGTTACCTATAGAAGAGAGGTGGGTTGCTAGTATGTTACCTACAGAAGAGAGGTGGGTTGCTATTATGGTACCTACAGAAGAGAGGTGGGTTGCTAGTGGATTACCTACAGAAGAGAGGTGGGTTGCTAGTTGTTACCTACAGAAGAGAGGTGGGTTGCTAGTGGATTACCTACAGAAGAGAGGTGGGTTGCTAGTGGATTACCTACAGAAGAGAGGTGGGTTGCTAGTGGATTACCTACAGAAGAGAGGTGGGTTGCTAGTTGTTACCTACAGAAGAGAGGTGGGTTGCTAGTGGATTACCTACAGAAGAGAGGTGGGTTGCTAGTTGTTACCTACAGAAGAGAGATGGGTTGCTAGTATGTTACCTACAGAAGAGAGGTGGGTTGCTAGTGGATTACCTACAGAAGAGAGGTGGGTTGCTAGTTGTTACCTACAGAAGAGAGGTGGGTTGCTAGTATGTTACCTACAGAAGAGAGGTGGGTTGCTAGTATGTTACCTACAGAAGAGAGGTGGGTTGCTAGTTGTTACCTACAGAAGAGAGGTGGGTTGCTAGTTGTTACCTACAGAAGAGAGGTGGGTTGCTAGTTGTGACCTACAGAAGAGAGGTGGGTTGCTAGTGGATTACCTACAGAAGAGAGGTGGGTTGCTAGTGGATTACCTACAGAAGAGAGGTGGGTTGCTAGTTGTTACCTACAGAAGAGAGGTGGGTTGCTAGTATGTTACCTACAGAAGAGAGGCGGGTTGCTAGTATGTTACCTACAGAAGAGAGTATGTTACCTACAGAAGAGAGGTGGGTTGCTAGTATGTTACCTACAGATAAGAGAGGTGGGTTGCTAGTATGTTACCTACAGAAGAGAGTATGTTACCTGGGTTGCTAGTATGTTACCTACAGAAGAGAGGTGGGTTGCTAGTTGTTACCTACAGAGAGAGGTGGGTTGCTAGTTGTTACCTACAGAAGAGAGGTGGGTTGCTAGTATGTTACCTACAGAAGAGAGGTGGGTTGCTAGTTGTTACCTACAGAAGAGAGGTGGGTTGCTAGTTGTACAGAAGAGGTTGCTAGTATGGATTACCTACAGAAGAGAGGTGGGTTGCTAGTTGTTACCTACAGAAGAGAGGTGGGTTGCTAGTATGTTACCTACAGAAGAGAGGTGGGTTGCTAGTTGTTACCTACAGAAGATGGGTTGGTGTTACCTACAGAAGTTGCTAGTATGTTTACCTACAGAAGAGAGAGGTGGGTTGCTAGTTGTTACCTACAGAAGAGAGGTGGGTTGCTAGTTGTTATCTAAGAGAGGTGGGTTGCTAGTTGTTACCTACAGAAGAGAGGTGGGTTGCTAGTATGTTACCTACAGAAAGAGAGGTGGGTTGCTAGTATGTTACCTACAGAAGAGAGGTGGGTTGCTAGTATGTTACCTACAGAAGAGAGGTGGGTTGCTAGTATGTTACCTACAGAAAGAGAGGTGGGTTGCTAGTATGTTACCTACAGAAGAGAGGTGGGTTGCTAGTATGTTACCTACAGAGGAGAGATGGGTTGCTAGTTGTTACCTACAGAAGAGAGGTGGGTTGCTAGTTGTTACCTACAGAAGAGAGGTGGGTTGCTAGTTGTTACCTACAGAAGAGAGGTGGGTTGCTAGTTGTTACCTACAGAAGAGAGATGGGTTGCTAGTTGTTACCTACAGAAGAGAGGTGGGCTGCTAGTATGTTACCTACAGAAGAGAGGTGGGTTGCTAGTTGTTACCTACAGAAGAGAGGTGGGTTGCTAGTTGTTACCTACAGAAGAGAGGTGGGTTGCTAGTTGTTACCTACAGAAGTTGTTACCTACAGAGATGGGTTGCTAGTTGTTACCTACAGAAGAGAGGTGGGCTGCTAGTATGTTACCTACAGAAGAGAGGTGGGTTGCTAGTTGTTACCTACAGAAGAGAGGTGGGTTGCTAGTTGTTACCTACAGAAGAGAGGTGGGTTGCTAGTTGTTACCTACAGAAGAGAGGTGGGTTGCTAGTATGTTACCTACAGAAGAGAGGTGGGTTGCTAGTTGTTACCTACAGAAGAGAGGTGGGTTGCTAGTTGTTACCTACAGAAGAGAGGTGGGTTGCTAGTTGTTACCTACAGAAGAGAGGTGGGTTGCTAGTTGTTACCTACAGAAGAGAGGTGGGTTGCTAGTTGTTACCTACAGAAGAGAGATGGGTTGCTAGTTGTTACCTACAGAAGAGAGGTGGGCTGCTAGTATGTTACCTACAGAAGAGAGGTGGGTTGCTAGTTGTTACCTACAGAAGAGAGGTGGGTTGCTAGTTGTTACCTACAGAAGAGAGGTGGGTTGCTAGTTGTTACCTACAGATTGGGTTGCTAGTTGTTACCTACAGAAGAGGTGGGTTGCTAGTTGTTACCTACAGAAGAGGTGGGTTGCTAGTTGTTACCTGGGTTGCTAGTATGTTACCTACAGAAGAGAGGTGGGTTGCTAGTATGTTACCTACAGAAGAGGGGTGGGTTGCTAGTTGTTACCTACAGAAGAGAGGTGGGTTGCTAGTATGTTACCTACAGAAGAGAGGTGGGTTGCTAGTTGTTACCTACAGAAGAGAGGTGGGTTGCTAGTTGTTACCTACAGAAGAGAGGTGGGTTGCTATTGGTTCATCTACAGAAGAGAGGTGGGTTGCTATTGGTTCATCTACAGAAGAGAGGTGGGTTGCCTATAGGCTACTGGTATGACCAGACCATATATAGGCATTGCTTCTGACCATAAAGAATCCGTATATACCAATATTTACACCCACAGTGTTAAACACCCACAGTGTTAAAAACAATTTCTTAGAAATGATATAATAATTGATTTAACTTTTATAGAGGTATTTATTACATAAAGAAATCTTGAAGCGCTGTAAAGCAACAACAACAACAACAAACAAGCCATTTAAAAACAACATCATTAATCATCACGAGGGAGATCAACGTTCAAGAGACTAAAGGTTGAGAAAGTTCACGGCTTGAGTGAGATCAGAGGGAGGAGGTCAAAGGGGAGACCCAGGAGCAGACAGGCAGCACACGGTGTTTATTGCTTCTTAATAGGACTCAGTCAGATGAAGTCAGAGTTACGTACTAGCCACTCGACTTGTAGCTAGCTAGCTACTCCTTGGTGAATCTACGGTAGTCACGATATGTGACCATCTCAAATAGCTTTAAAATAAACATTTTTAATTTTTTTATTGATATTTTTTTAACCCCCTTTTCTCCCCAATTTCGTGATATCCCAATTACGATCTTGTCTCGTCGCTGCAACTCCCCAACGGGCTCGGGAGGCGAAGGTTGAGCACGCGTCCTCTGAAACATGACCCGCCAAACCGCGCTTCTTAACACCCGCCCACTTACCCAGGAAGCCAGCCGCACCAATGTGTCAGAGGAAACACCGTTTCCCGCCACAAGGAGTCGCTAGAGCGTGATGAGCCAAGTAAAGCCCCCCCCGGCCAAACCCTCCCCTAACCCGGACGACGCTGGGCCAAACCCTCCCCTAACCCGGACGACGCTGGGCCAAACCCTCCCCTAACCCGGACGACGCTGGGCCAAACCTTCCCCTAACCCGGACGACGCTGGGCCAAACCCTCCCCTAACCCGGACGACGCTGGGCCAAACCCTCCCCTAACCCGGACGACGCTGGGCCAAACCCTCCCCTAACCCGGACGACGCTGGGCCAAACCCTCCCTAACCCGGACGACGCTGGGCCAAACCCTCCCTAACCCGGACGACGCTGGGCCAAACTCTCCCCTAACCCGGACGACGCTGGGCCAAACCCTCCCCTAACCCGGACGACGCTGGGCCAAACCCTCCCCTAACCCGGACGACGCTGGGCCAAACCCTCCCCTAACCCGGACGACGCTGGGCCAAACTCTCCCCTAACCCGGACGACGCTGGGCCAAACTCTCCCCTAACCCGGACGACGCTGGGCCAAACTCTCCCCTAACCCGGACGACGCTGCGCCAATTGTGTGCCGCTCAATGGGTCTCCTGGTCACGGCCGGCTGTGACACAGCCTGGGATCGAACCCAGGTCTGTAGTGACACTTCAAGCACTGCGATGCCACTTGGGAGAAACTTAACATTTTTCAATGTGTTGATAAACTAAGATCCCCATAGTGTTGGGTCCCTAACACCATGAGTGTTGCAAATCCCAACTTAAATGAACACTTTATTAGAGCTGATGATGTTACACTTTCTCAGTGTTAGGGGATTAACACCTGTGGTGTTACAGTATTTTTTGGTCGGTTTTAACACTGTGTAAAGCCTTATTTGCATATTTCCCAGGGTCCTTTTCAAGTGAATGTTAGAGTTACCCACCAAGGACTGTGTTTTTAGTGACAGAGACATGGTTGAGTTACCCACCAAGGACTGTGTTTTTAGTGACAGAG